>NC_138768.1:702405683-702498355 GCF_965119305.1 Pelophylax lessonae | reverse complement strand
GGGTCTAAAGTCTGTAACTTACACTTGTCATCTGTATGTATATAGAAAGCTGGCCATTGCCTATGCATATGCAGAAGGAAGTACGGTGCTGTCAGTATGTCCATCCAGGAGATGGGAAGGTGAAAGAGTAGAGGCCTACACAAATTGTGTGGAAAGCAATGGTTGTAGCGCTACATTCAAACTAAACATTGATTACAGATGCTACAAAATGCCCGTCCAAAAGAATAAAAATGTTAAAAAAAAAAAAAAAAAAGATATACATTTAATTTTTTATTTCCATTGTTGACCTTTTATATGTATCGTATTGCAAGGGGGTGGGGGTAATTACACAGTCTTAGTGCTGCTTTACATGAAAAGAAAAAGTTAAATTACAAAAAAAGCACAATTATACTGCACAGCATAAAGCGGAGTTCCGGGCACAAAATCGATTATTTTTTTTTTTTGTGCCCGTCCGCTTCTACACCTTCACCTGAAAAGGAATTGGATAGTTAGGTTTTTTTTTTTTATTTACTCACCTTGTAATTAAAAAAAATATATACCGGTAATATTGAAGTATACTTGCTGAATCCAGAAAGGCTCTCACCCTGCCTGTGTTTTTAAAGATTACCATTAATAGTGCAAAATATGTCATTGGGTCATACAGTGCCCAGCATAGATGAGTACACCCTAGTATTTTGTATGACCTCCATGATTTGTAAGGACAGCACCAAGTCTTCTTGGCATGGAATGAACAAATTGGTGACATATTGCAACATCTATCTTTTTCCATTCTTCAAAAACTCTTTTAGAGCCTAAATGCTGGATAGAGAGTGATGCTCAACTTGTCTCTTCAGGATTCCCTATAGGATTCACCTTCCCCCTGTTCTTTTTCAGAAATGCAACAGTGGCCTTATATGTGTGTTTGGGATCATTGTCCTGTTGGAAACGTGCACGGCGATCAAGGGCATGGCGTGATAGTCGTATCTTCTCTTTCAATATAGAGCATTACATTTTGTGAATTCATGATACCATCAATGAAATGCAGTTCCCCAACTCCAGCAGCACTCATGCAGCCCCACAGAAGGACACTGCCACCACCATGTTTCACTGTAGGGACCATGCATTTTTCTTTGTACTCCTTACCTTTGCGACACCATACAGTTTCAAAGCCATCAGTTCAAAAAAAATCTTGCTCTCATCACTTCAAAGTACAGAGTCCCAGTAGTTGTCTTCTTTTTCAGCATGGGCCCTGGCAAAGTCTAGGCTGGCTTTTTTGTGCATGGACTTTAGGAGAGGCTTTCTTCGTGGATAACACCCATGCATGCCATTCCTCTGCAGTGTGCACTGTATTGTGTCACGGGAATCAATCACCTCAATTTGGCTTTTTACTTCTTTAGTGAACTGCTGGGAACTTGCATGGCATTTTTTTAACCCTTCTCATCAGAGGACGCTCCTGTTGCGGTGTGAACTTTCGTGGATGGCCTGGATGTCTCTATGAGATGGTTGCAGTTCCAACTTTGTTAAATTTTTGTATCACTTTTTCTACAGTATTCTGACCAATAAGTAAAGCTTTGCTGATCTTCTTGTTGCCTTCACCTTTCTTGTGTAAAGAAATTGAATTATCTTTCTCTTGCCTTGTGACATTTCTCTTCCATGTGGTGCCATTGCTGACTGCATGAAATGGGAAGGGTTTTTCTTTAATGAATAATTAGACTGGCATGTAGTTGAATTCTTATTAATTAGGATTGTGTTGTCTAAAATTTAGCTTTGCTCCTAAGACTTTTATTGGGATGTACATTTTTGCAACATGGTCTTGAATTTGTTGTTTTTTTAGGAAAAATACTTTTTTGTGTGCGTGCAAATTAACAAATCTTGGTGCAATCAATGGCTCACATTTTGTGGGAGTATTTTGTTGTATAGTGTCCCATAGAAAATGTTGATTCTGAAAAGAAAGAAATGATTATCTGACAATCTGTTGGGGTATACTCATTTATGCTGAGCACTGTCAGTAAACTGCAACTTTTCTACCATGTCTGCTTCATATTTGTAAAACTGGCCATACACTTTACTTGTTTAAAAATTTTCATTTCTCTTTCGTTCATTGACGGGACAGCTTCAGATCTTCGTAACCATTGGGTTACACTGCCCCCTACAGGAGTAGGACACTAGGCAGAACAAAAGTCTCTCTACTCCCATGGGCAATTCCAGGGGGTATACTCCCTCTCTCTGCTATAGGCACCCAGTTTTTTTCTGCCTAGTCAAGAGTAAGGCCCTAGTTCCTTGCTGGGATCTTTGGTCCTGGCAATTTTTTCTTTTTAGATAGAATTTTTTTTTCCTGTGAGATCTACAATTAACTGCTGGACTGGGCGAAGGGCTGGATAATCTAGATCCAGTGGTCACCCCAGTCTGGCCAGCGAGCGCGTGCGCAAACCTCTGCTCTAGGTCGGCCACTGGACGGGGGCTGGCCTGCGAGTTAAACCCCTTGCGAGGTCGCATACGACCGGGTCTTGGCCTGAGTCGCAGTATTCCACCTGGCCGACAGCCCCCCATTTCTATGGAGAGGGGTTCTGTCCAGAGCGGTGACCGCCTGGTTCCTGGTATGGTGAGTAGCTGTTCCCCCCTCTCCCCCTGCAGTGTTTTGGGGGGGACGTGGGCCCCTCCTTGGGATGGCCGGACCCCTGGGGTTCCCTCCTTCTCGTCACGCACCCCATCTTGTCATCTGTCCCCCATCCTACCCCCTTCCCCCTCCAATTATGTTGGGGCTGTTTGGGTGGTCTGGTCCACCTCCTGGGGTGGGGGCAGGGCGATATGCTGGCGATAGGGGCCGGGGGGTGTGCTGCCAGCAACCGGATGATAAAATGTGCGGGGAGGGGTTGTACCTGGTTGGAGCCCCGGTCAGGGTCCCCCGTCCTTCCATGGTCTGTCCTTTTGAGGCCTGGGTTTCCTCCTGGGTCCCTGTAAGCCTTGTGGTGCCACGCGGGGCCGCCATTTTGTTGTAGCATGTGTTTTTATAAACGACAGTGATGTTTGTGTAGTCTGGCGGCCATTTTGCGGTGGTTTGCCATTGAAAATAGCGGTGGCCATGACAGTGGAGCCCTGTGGGTGGCGATTTTGGCGGTGGGAGCCCCTCCTCATCCCCTGGTGCTGACTCCTGGATGATTTTACTTCCTGATCACCGCACGTGGAGTGCAGGTTATCCTGGTGGCTGCAAGTGCCTGTTTTCTGCTGGGTAGTGAGTCTGGTGGGGTTCTCTTTTTTTGATGTGATGTGGGGTCATATTGACCCCAGATCTCTTCATAAGGAGAACCTGTTTTGCTTTAATGTCGTCACAAGAAATGTTTACATTTCTTGTGACAGCAATAAAGTAGAAGAAAAAAAATATATAAAGGGACAGTATAAAAATTACAAAATTGTAATATAAAAATGAAAACCTTCTTTTTAAGCGCCCCCGTCCCCCCATGCTCGTACGTAGCGGCAAACACACACGTTGGTCACACCCACATACGTAAACGGTGTTTGCACCACACTTGTGAGTTATCACCTCAACCTCGTTCTAGCGAGAGCAATATTTCTAGCACTTGACCTCCTCTGTAAACATTTTTAAAATGTCACCTATGGAGATTTTTAGGTACTGTCGTTTTGGTGCCATTCCACAAATGTGCACAAATTTAAAGCATGACGTTGGGTATCTATTTACTTGGGGTAAAATCATCTTTCATATTTTACAAAAAAAAGGGTCAAATATTAAGATGTTGTTTTTTTTTCTTTTTTTCAATTAATTTGTGTATTCTTTCTAACAAAACTGCATTTGAAAAAATGCTACGCAAATACAGTGTGACATAAAAAATTGCAACGACCACCAATTTATTCTCTTGGGCCTCTTCTTAAAAATAAATTGTATAATGTTTGGGGGTTCTAAGTTATTTTCTAGCAAAAAAAATACTGGTTTTTATTTGTAAACTAAAAGTGTCAAAATAGTCCTGGTCCTTTTTAAAGAGGTTGCTGAAAGGCAAAGGCATAATGAGCTAATATGCATCGCATACTAGCTCATTATGAAATACTCGCCTTAAAACGAAGCCCCCGCAGCACCGCCTGCACAACACTTATCCGGCCGACATGTTAACCTGTCTTCCTTCCTGGTTCGTGTCCTCCGGCCATCTGATTGACTGGAGCCACGATTTTGTCACTCCTGCTCATGCGCACAGGGCTCTGAAGGAATGGCATGGGCAGCCGTTCCTTCAGAGCGCATGCGCCAGTGATGTCACTGGCTGCACGCAAAGTAAATATTTCCTAAACTGTGCATGTTTAGGAGATATTTACAGTACCTTTAGGTAAGCCTTATCATAGGCTTTACATATAGGTACAAGTTACAGAGGAAGCTTTACTTCCTCTTTTTAAATGAATAGGTTAAAAAAAAAAGGAGACAAAGGAATGTTGAACACAAAACCTATTCAAATGATTTACTACAGGGATTGGCTTTGGGCCCAGTTGTTATAGACCTAGTTGTAAATTGTAGTGCTTCAAATTAAATATAATTTTTACTCTGAAATTATTTAGAATTATCAAAATTTAGTAGGACATTGATTATATCATAGAAGAATCTTGAGAAATTGACAACCGAGCCAAATTTTACCTTTTTGAATTTTTTAAAAATATAAGGTATTGCATCCTGTATATTATGTGGAATCTATCTGGGTAAAATAAGGTTAAAGAAGGACTTTGATGATTGGAAATACCAGATTAAAAAATTTAAAGTAGTACCTCCACTAAAAGGAAACGCATCTATTGCTAACATAGTAAAGACATTTGGGTTGATTTACTAAAACTGGAAAGTGCAAAATCTGAGGTTTGCCAATCAGCTTCTAACTTCAGCTCGATCAATTAAGCTTTGCCAAAAAAAAAAACCTGTAAGCGGATTGGTTTCTGTAAAGAACTGCACCAGATTTTGCTCTAACCAGTTTTAGCCCCCCGTCACACCGGTGATACTTCTACGACATGCGATATACAAATCATACCCGAAAAAGCATCTAATGTGTTTCAATGGCAGTGTCCTAATAGGTACAATTTCAAGTAGTGCGATTTGAGAAGTAGTTCATGCATTACTTTTTCAGGACTTCAGCACGATTTCACTGCCATAGACTATAATGTAAATCGTGCTGCAAATCGCATCTGTCTCTATATCCGCACTACTGAAGCCTGAAAGAAGTGAAATATTAACCCTTTGCTAGTTCAACTTTTGTTCATAACATCCTTGTTCCTCCCTTTGACATGGACAGCCCCTCTCACTGAAGTAGCACTGAAGTTCTATCGTATTTTTACAAATCTCACAGAAGTAGTGCTAAAGTAGTATTAAATTGTTGAAGTCTGGCTTTAAATCACACCATTATAAATCGTACCCGGTGTGACCGCAGGCTTAGTAAATGAACCCCATTGTATAAATCCCTTGTAACAGCCACATTTAGATTATGGGGGTCTAACACTGGATATTTGTTTGTAAAAGCAAAGAGGAGTTTTGGAGAGTTCAAAGATCATCAACTAAATTCATAAAAGAGGACATTTTTAGTTGTTGTGAATTAGAAAACATTAAAATCTCAAAGCTGGCTTAATCAGTTTAAATTTTTTTTTTTAAACCAGTATAAAGATTTTGCAAAATAACCTTTTATTTCTAGAATGGTACAAATGATGAGGACACATCAATTGCATATGCAAGAACAATAATTTATTCTCCTTAGAGGGTCGGGGGAACTTTTTATTCTTTATTTTAGTCAAATTGGAAACAGTTGACCCAGGGGTATTGGTTTGTTTTCTTCTGCTACAAAACTAGTTGTTGAGAGAGGTTGTTCCAGACCGAATTCACCCTGCTGAGGACCGATTCATATATAGTGGATTCTGATTGGTTGTTATGGATTTTTGCTTTTGAGAATTAGCACCTTTTTATTGAATAAGGCCAAATCCTTCACATTTTATGCCAGGAATACATGTACAGTATTTGTTAAGGTGTATACTATAACAATGTAAATTGGTATCTTTTTTGATGTGCTTTTTGATCTATCATAACTCTTCCACATTATTAAAACCCAACTAAACCTTTAGTTTTAAAAAGGCAAATATTTTTCAAAAGGCGTTCAGTGTCCTACAGTTCGTTTTTTTTCCAAAAGTTTTTTCATTGTCTTTCAGTTACAGTAATTTGCTTTGCAAAGCAATAACATTGTGAGTAAGACCCTTGCTGCCTCTGGGGAGACTTGTAGCTCTGCCATCAGCTCATCTCCTGTCCTCTGCTGATTGAAGTGTTCTGGCTCTACATCATCAAGAGTGGTGTGTTGGACCTTCGTGTGTTGGACCTTTGTAAAGAAATCACTGCTTCCCCACATAGAGTAAAGTTGGCCTGTAAGAATACACTGACCAGTGGCCACTGATGGAAAATTTTCCAGTATATAATCCCTGTTTAATTGATTTCTGTTGAGTAGCCCACAAACTGATCAATGTTCTTCTGGTCCTGCTGAACCTGCAGAATTCCATTAGTGCATGGTTAGATTAAAGAATAAGTACATTCTTACCTAAAAAAAAAAAAAAAAAAAAAAAAAATATTAAATGCACAAATTTTTGCAGAAAAATGTGCATTTATTTTATTTTTTTCCTGCAGGAGCCTGAATAGCATTGCACCCGTGATCAGTGGAGTCAAGCTTTTGCAGACAAGCCCTGCAGCTTTCTGCCTATACCTTCATATGGGCTGTGTGTTGAAAGCTGTAGGGCTTGTGAATTAACTACAAAGAACTACAAGCCTTTAGCTGCGGTGGATGATGGTGTGTGTTGTTCATTCACTTACAGGAAACTGTGAATGAATGATACAGCTTTGAAAGCAAAGTCCCACACGTCCACGCTCTTTTCAAAAAGGGACAGTGGGTGCGGAGAGAATATTACCTGCCCGCTGTCACACTGAGGGGGGGGGGGGGGGGTCAGGGTAACTAGCAGCAGGAGCTGGAACATGTTATATGTTCCAAAATGTGAACTTAACACTCTTACGAGAATGTGGCTATTTTTTCAAGAAAAAACTGTGTAAGACTTTTCACACCTTCTTCTGTTTTGACGCACCTGAAATGAGTTTAGCCAATTTAAATTTAAATTTCAGTTGGGCTTTAATCTAAATAGTCTTCCTCACCTTTTCTGAAAAGTTAATTTCTTGTAGCTTTTAAAAACTAGTACAGCAGAAGCTCCCTGTGTATGTCAAATTACCAGATTTATACAGTGCTTTTGAACTTCATTCACTCTACTTAAAAAAGGGAATACACGTTGCCTGAGTTGACATTTTAAGGCATTTAGGAAACTTTATCCAAGTGGGGTCTTTTAATTTAAGATTACATATGTTATTCCGTAATCCCAATGCACTGTGAAATTCAACATGTCTGTTTTAGATGATGCTTAAGATGGGTGCTCTTCTTCAAAGACTTTTTGTCTTGCACAAAGAATGCTTAGCAAAGTTTTCCTGCAGACGAAATTGGTTGTAGACACCTTAAAAGAGTTGCATAAAGAAACTTATCACCTAACGGTAGTAAAATGTAAAATGTTATGTAAGATGAAGGTCCACACTTACAGTGCAGGAACCAAAATTGTTCAACCTTTTATTAACCTAAAAACCCTCTTCAGCGTTCCATGCCCATGAACCTTAGCTTTCCCCACCCTGTGTGTATTACACACCCGTGAGAGCTGCTGTTGGCTGTTGAAAGTTCTCAGTGGACAGTGGATTAACTGCTGGGTGGAGGGCTTACTTCCAAAGCTGAAATCGTCAAGCCCTTAGTGATGAGTTTGTCCTGGGTTCCTGGGGGTAAAATCCATGAATGGGGAATCGGGGAGGAGGAAATATTATAAGCTCAGTTTTTGAAAGATTTTGAGGAAGTGGTGTGACATTCATACTGTTATGTCTCTTGGTAAATTTGTGATAAGTGAGGAGATTAAAGGGGTGAGCTGAGGAGATGAGAGATGTGTCTGGGTGTCGTTGGCATGGAGGTGATATTGGAAGCCGTGGGAGGTTATATATTTGCCCAGGTAAGAGGTGTGGAGAGAGGATAGGAGGGCCCCAAGGACGAAGCCTTTGGGTACCCCAACAGAAAGAGGAAGAGGAGTGGAGGAGTTGGTGTTGTATGTGATGCTGAAAGTGCACTGGGATAGGTAAGAGGAGAACCAGGAAAGAGCAGAGTCATGGATGCCAAGGGAGCGGAGTTTGAGGAGGGCTGGGTGGTTGACTGTGTCAAAGGCAGTGGAAAGGTCTAAGAGTTGGAGTATGGAGTATTGGCCATTGGTTTTAGCAGTGAATAGGTCATTAGTGAGTGTTTTTAGGGTAGTCTCAGTGTATTGTTGTGGGCGGAAGCCAGATTGTAAGGGATCGAGAAGGTTGATGTCAGTGAGGTGGCAACTCATATGGTTGTGGACAAGGCATTCAAGAAGCTTAGAGACAAACAGGAGCAGGGAAATGGGTCTTAAGTTATTCAAACAGGTGGGATCCAATGAGAGTTTTTTAAGTATGGGTTAACCAGTGCATGTTTTAGCTGGGAGGGAAAGGTGCCAGTGGAGAGGGAGCGGTTGAAGATGTGAGTTGGAGAGTTTAGGATAGAGCAGGAAGGGGGCCGTAGTAATTGTGAGGGGACAGGTGGTGAGGTGGGCCTTGGAAAGGAATTTGACAACTTCCTCGGTGGTAACAGGGTCGAAAGAGGAAACTATTGAGTGTGGTGTTGGACCTGGTATGTTGGTTGGAGCAGAAAGCTGGATAATGGCGATCTCATTATGAATTGTGTCAATCTTGTTCTTGCAATCTCCTGGGCAGTACGTAATTCAGTGGGTGAAGGCAGTGGGGGGGGGGGGGGGGTTAAGTAAGGAAGTAAGGGTACAAAAGTGTTGACAAGGATTGGATGCGAGGGTTTTGATCAGAGTGGTCTTGTAGGTTTGTTTAGCAGCATGGAGACAGAAGTTGTATTTGAGAAGAGCAAATTTAAAGATGGTGAAGTCTTACAGGGATTGAGTTTTACACCACACTGGCTCAAGAGCACTGCTGCATCTTTTGAGACTTTTGGTGTCATCTGTTTGCAAGGTTTAGCAGGGCAGGCCTTGCTCTGAAAGGAGAATGTATATCCAGGGAGGATGACAGTAAGTTGTTGTAGACCAAAGTGGACAGGTCTGGGCAGGACAGGGTGCAATTTTGTCATAAAGGCAATCAGTAGCAGAGGGAAGAAGAGAGAGAGTTGAGGGGGTGGAGGTTTCCACGGGTAACTGTTTGCTGGTTGAAGGCATGGAAGAGTGTGAAACTGAAACTAATAAGGTTGAGATTTTAGAGGGGAAATGGGGTGTTAGAAAAGTTGCAGGGAGTATAGAGGTGGGAAAAAACAAGGTTGAGGATGTTTTTATTGGAGTGAGTGGGGATTTATGTCAATTGTGTTAAAATATGAGGGTTAAGTTGAGTAGTTGAGAAGTGGCTGAGGTGTTTAACATTGACTGGAATGTTAAAGTCACTGAGGTTGATGGCAGGTACTTCAGAGGAGAGAAAGTAGGGTGGCCATGCATAGTCATCACAAAAGCGTGACACTGAGCCAGGAGGCCGGTAAATAACTGCAACCCTCAGACTAACAGGAGAAAAATGACAAAAACAGTGCACTTCAAAAGAGCAGAGGGACAGAGAGGGAGGTGTAGGAAGAACCTTGAAGTTGCTTTGTGGGCAAAGGAGTATTCCAACTCTGCCTCCTTCTCATCTGCTGGATCTGGGTGAGGGGAGTCCAGAGGAGGCCACCATGGGAGAGGACAGCCGGAGAGGCAGAATCAGATTCCTGGAGCCAGGCTTTGGTAATAGTAAGTAGAATAACGGTGTTGAAGAGGAAAAAGTAATTGATAGAGGCAAGTTTTTTGGACTCTGCGGACATTCAAATTCCACAAAAGTTACTGTTTCCCCTGGTTTTATATAAATTCCCCATAAACCTATACGATCAGATTGAGCTGTGCTTTTGCAGTACCTCTGTGTTGGCCCAATTTGTCTGTCTTGCTGCCCATTCTATGCTATGCGGCTTCCCTCTCTGATCTCGGCACAGAATCTCTCTACACTGTTCTAGCCCTAGAATGAAGAGTCATGGATATTTTTTTGTTGATGGTCAGAGGTGTGCTCAATTAGGCAGCAGAGAGCCTTCAATAATCAGAAGTTAGAATCTCTTTCCTGCATAATCAAAGGCCCAGACATTCCCATAAAATAGAACAGAGACCGTGGCAAGGAATTCCTGTGTGATTATTTTGTTTTAATATTGCTTATGTTTTTGTCTACTAGGGTTCACAGATGGGTCAAGGGCTTTGGAGAGTTGCAAGAAACCACCAGTTCCAGCAAGGATATCTAGATCACAGCTACCTATCCACAGATAATGACAACAATATAAGCAATCGAAGACATGCCCAGAGTGGCATAGACCTCTACCATCTGCTGAAAGCTAGAAAAGGAAAGGGCGAACAAGGATTTATTAATCTTGAAATGCTGCCACCAGAGCTAAGCCTTACTATTTTATCCTATCTTAATGCCACTGACCTGTGTTTGGCGTCATGTGTATGGCAAGACCTGGCCAATGACGAATTGCTGTGGCAAGGGTGAGTAAATCTATGCTGATTGAACAGTGGAGTTAAAAACTGTGATGGAATGGGGATGGTAAACTGTAACTTTAAGCAGCTGTAATTGTATATGTTTGATAAATAGTTTTAGGTACATTTTGACTTGAGTCAGGGCACCCGTTGTTTAAAAATGACATTCACATTTTAATGAAAGGGGTAGGGAGGTACCAAGGAAAGCAAAATAAAACTTCCACTATTACCTGTTGATCCTACCAGTGAAGTCCACCTAATATATAGCCATCTTCAATGCTGTGGCAAGAGTGTTTCCCTACTTAAAGTCGAACTCCACCCAAAATGGAAAGTTCCACTTTAAGGACTCGTCCCCCGCTCCTCTTGCACAATTGGCACTTTTGAGGGGGGGGGGGGCAGGTGCCCATTTTTGACAGGTACCCGGTTTTGACAGGTACCTGTACCCACTTCCTTTCCGAGTGACAAGGCGCTCGGGAACAGAAGTTCTCCCCCCCCCCCCCCTCTCCCCCTGCAGTCTTGTGGGACACTGACAGGTCCCAGAAGACTGCATCCACCAATCCAGGATGTGCCGCATGACTCTTGCATACGCAGTGGGCACCCGGCTGTGAAACCACAAGCTGTCACAGCCGGGTGCCCATAGTGAAGATGCCGGCGCAGCCGTGGGAGGACTGAGGATAAAGACGGCTGTGGTGAGCTCACCGCTGGACCATGGGACAGGTGAGTGTCTGTAGTCTTGCACAGGAAATTGTGACTTGAGTGATTTTGAGTAAATCCTTAAAATTGTACAAAATCTTTATTACAAAATTGTAAAAAAAAATATGCATAGCATAGTATTAAAATGGTTATTACAAAAATTCCTAGGTATTTTACAGTATACTCCGATTTCCATTTGAAATCACCAAACAAGAGATTCAAGTGGTAAACACCCAATTTAAATTCAGAGCAAAGTTGCCACTCCTATTAGGACTGTGCCCACTTGCATTACTGTGGGATCAGAATACACTAAATTGTCAAAAGTATTGGGACACCTGCCTTTACACGCACATGAACTTTAATGGCGTCCTAGTCCGTAGGGTTCAATATTGAGTTGGCCCCACACTTTGCAGCTATAGCAGCTGTAACTCTTCTGGGAAGGCTGTACACAAGGTTTAGGAGTGGGTCTATGGGAATGTTTGACCATTCTTCCAGAAGCACATTTTTGAGGTCAGGCACTGATGGACGAGAAGGCTTGGCTCACAGTCTCCACTCAAATTCATCCCAAATGTGTTCTATCCGGTTGGGGTCAGGACTCTGTACAGGCCAGTCAAGTTCCTCCACCCCAAACCTGCTCACCCATGTCTTCATGGACCTTGCTTTGTGCACTGGTCCAAATCATTTGGTGGAGGGGGGATTATGGTGTGGGGTTATTTTTCAGGGGTTGGGCTTGGCCCCTTAGTTCCAGTGAAGGGAAGTCTTAAGGTGTCAGCATACCAAGACATTTTGGACAATTTTTATGCTCTCAACTTTGTTAGAACAGTTTGGGGATGGCCCCTTCCTGTTCCAACATGACTGCGCACCATTGCATAAACAAGGTCAATGAAGACATGGATGAGTGAATTTGGGGTGGAGGAACTTGACTGGCCTGCACAGAGTTCTGACCTCATCCCGATAGAACAACTTTGGGATAAATTAGAGCGGAGACTGCAAGACAGGCCTTCCCCCGCCAACATCAGTGCCTGACCCCCCAAATGCGCTTCTGGAAGAATGGTCAAACTTTCCCATAGACACACTCCTAAACCTTGTGGTTAGCCTTCCTAGAAGAGTTGAAACTGTTCTAGCTGCAAGGCGGGGGGGGGGGGGGGGACTCAATATCGAACCCTATGGACTAAAACTGGGATACCATTAAAGTTCATGTGGGTGTAAAGGCAGGTGTCCCAATACTTTTGTCAATATAGTGTATGTTGCATGAAGTATGGCAACCAGTCACTGTCTTGTCACTCCTGATTCATAAGCCTGTACCTTGTTAATCAGTAGCTAGCCATACCAGGCCCTGCCCACTGCCTTCTAGAATGGCAGCACTGACTGTGCTTTTGAAATCCTCCACTTTGTGTTGCAGTGTCTGGCAGGGGGAGTGTATGAAATACAGATTTAAGAGGATTTGGCTCAGTTAGAGAAGTTAAAGGAGGTTTTTTGTTTTCTTTTTCTAAGCTTTTTTACATGCAGAATCTCACTCGCTAATGACATGTCTAAATGTTTCTAACATTATCCTTTTATTTATGTATCAAAAAAAAGCACAAACAACTTTTATAAACTGCACTTCATTTGTATAAATTCCATTTCTAATTATTTTATTACGTCATTAACCTTGGAGTTATCATCATTTATATATGCAAGTCTGCATTGTGATAAGGCAAACCACAACCTCTGCTCACAATGAATGATTTTGAAAGTTTACATAGGAGTGAAAAGCTAAAAAAGTGAAGGAAAAGGGATTAAAGAAGAACTTCACCCAATATAATAAAAATTACATTACAACAAAGATACCTTTTGTTTAGCAATGGCAGTCAACAAACCAATACTTAGATAAATGCAGGTGTTTTACTTTTTACACACCTTATTTTTCTTTTCCTCTCACTGTGGCAATTTTTACTAAGAAAAAATGAATTAATCTTCCTTTACTTATAGAATTCTGCCTAGAATTCTGGGTCTTTTTCCTGGAGCATGAGACATGAACCTACCAGGATACATCTGTGAGGCCCTGGGTACATCACCCGCGCCTCAAAGAAACTAGAAAATGAAAAAAACGTGATAAGTAAAAGCAAAATGTTTAACAAATGAATGTAAGATTTAATCTTCTGTGCCAAGACCCAGCATCTTCACCTGAAAGGGAAGCTTTTAGGTTCCAGGCCTGAACAGTTGACAGGTAGGCCCTCCAAAAAACACAAACATATTTGCATATTAACACATTTTCTCAAGAATTTGCACAGACAAAGCATAAAAGGATAGGTTTACCTTTTTAGGAAAATATAATAAATGCACATATTTTTGCAGAAATCAAGTGTGCCTTTTATTACTTTTCCCCCTAAGGAGCCTGGAAAGCATTGGATCCGTGATCAGTGGATCAGGAGTGCAATGCTAGACTCCTTCAGACAAGCCCTGTAGCTTTCAGCTCATGCCTCCTACAGGCTGACCATTTTACAAACTGCAGGGCTTGTGAATGAACTACGAGGCTGCTGATCAGCGACCTTGCAATCTATTTAGAACTACAAGCTGTCAGCCTCAATGACTTAAGGTAAAGGGCCGAGATATATCCCGGGTAAATATAGGCCGGTCAGCCTAACATCAGAAGTCTGCAAGATTTTGGAGGGGATGTTAAGAAGACTTTAGTAATGAAAACGGTATTATTAGTAGTAATCAGCATGGATTCATGAAAAATTGTTCTTGCCAAACCATGGATTCATGAAAAATCATTCTTGCCAAACCAATCTATTAACCTATGATGAAGTGAGCTGCCACCTAGATAAAGGTAAGCCTGTGGATGTGGTGTATCTAGACTTTGCAAAGGCCTTTGACACCATTCCCCACAAACGCTTACTGTACAAACTAAGGAAGGTAGGTATGGACCATAAGGTGAGTACCTGGATAGAGAACTGGCTCCAGGGGCGAGTCCAGAGGGTGGTGATTAATGGGGAGTACTCGGATTGGGCGGGTGTGGAAAGTGGGGTCCCCCAAGGTTCTGTCCTGGGACCAATCCTATTTCATTTCTTCATAAATGATCTAGAGGAGGTGATATCTAGTACAATCTCAGTATTTGCGGATGATACTAAACTAAGCATGCCAATATCTTCTATGCAGGATGTGGAAACCTTACAAGCGGACCTGAACAAAATAATGGGGTGGGCAACTATATGGCAGATGAGGTTTAATGTTGAGAAATGTAAAGCAATGCACTTGGGCGTCAGAAACACGAAAGCAAGCTACTCACTAGGGGGGAAACCTCTGGGTGAATCTAAGATGGAAAAGGACGAGGGGGTTCTGGTGGACAACAGGCTTGACAATGGCATGCAATGCCAAGCCGCTGCAAGCAAAGCCAACAGAATACTGGCATGTATAAAAAAGGGGATTCACTCCAGAAATAAAGAAATTATTCTACCACTCTACAAGACTCTGGTCCAGCCACATCTGGAGTATGCTGTCCAGTTCTGGGCACCGGTCCTCAGGAAGGACGTGCTGGAACTGGAGAGAGTCCAGAGAAGGGCAACAAAATAATTAGGGGAATGAAGGGCATCGGCTATGAGGAAAGACTACAAGCGCTGAACTTATTCTATCTGGAGAAGAGACGATTGAGGGGGGATATGATATCCATATACAAATACTGTACTGGCGACCCTAGCATAAGGAACAAACTTTTTACAGAAAGGGAATACAATAAGACATGTGGCCACTCACTAAAACTAGAGGAAAAACGGTTTAACCTTAAAATACGTAAGGGGTTCTTCACTGTGAGAGCAGTAAGGATGTGGAATTCTCTTCCACAAGCAGTGGTATCAGCAGGGAGCATCGATAGTTTCAAAAAACTATTAGATGGGCACCTTAAAGACCACAACATACAGGGGTATACAATGTAACAGCAAACACACACACACATATCATAGGTTGAACTGGATGGACTGATGTCTTTTTTCAACCTCACAAACTA
This sequence comes from Pelophylax lessonae, assembly GCF_965119305.1. Lineage (NCBI taxonomy): Eukaryota > Metazoa > Chordata > Amphibia > Anura > Ranidae > Pelophylax > Pelophylax lessonae. Next base: position 702,483,096 of record NC_138768.1, on the reverse strand, counting down.
TGTAACTATATAAGTTGCAGTTTGTGTTTGGGGACCTACACAGCCGCAAGGCGGGGGAGAAGCGCCACCGCTCATCACAGGGAAGGGGGGAGAGGCTGCAGCTGTTGGAACATGTTACCTGTTCCAAAAGAATTCTTTAGTAAGAACAAGAGAGATTTTGTTATTCTGGAGCATCTTATCAGCTTTACTGCAACCTAGACTCTTGCTGTTTAATATTGGGTGACTAACTATCCAACAAACGTGTATTAATAAAATACAACCAATGTGTCATGAATCCTCAAAAAAAAATATATAAAAAAACATAAATATAATAGATCAAATACCAGGCAATATAATCAAACGTGCATAATTTGAATTATATAGACCCTAATTAATAGGTGATAATAAGTGAGATAAAGTCAGTGAATATTGTGCATATAATATATAACAGTAGGTCCTTATGTGAAAATAAAACCAGCAAGTCCTCAGGTAAAGGTAAAAATAATCTATTAAAAGTCCTTGAAAACAAGTGCATGAAAAAGCTGCAAACTCCACACAAGTGGTCGGTGTCCGAGCAACACTCCTTATTACCCCCCCCCCCGTTTGTGGTACCACTCACCAGATCGATCTCCCTCTTAGAGGGGTAACTCACGTTCTCAGTACGAATAGCTGTTTGAAAATGTCCCCGCAGATGCCTTTATGACTTAATTCCCCCGATGGAAAAGGAACTGGATCCTCCTCGCTCACTCCTGCAAGGCTGCTCCGGTTTCTGCCAGTCTCCCTCCTGAATTACAAACTGTTTCTGATGGCAGCTTCCTGACAGTAATATTGACTGTCTCTTTTCTAGCTATCTCTTTACTTGGGGAAAGCATCCACACACACACAAGTACATACTAAAAAAGTCACATTTAGGCAGTTGTAAAAAACAACGACATCAGTTCGGCATCAGCTATTGGTTCATCTGAGAGATGTAGAAAAGGCATGAAAAACATGCTTGTGACGTGGCTGTAGTTATGTATCTCTTCATTAAAAATGAAAAAAGGTGCGCGAACCAATACAAACGTGTAAAAGCAGCACTGTGAAAAATAAATGAATACACAGTTGTTGCACCATATCATGCTCCATTGGATTTTTGTTTGGTAAGAGGTTAATTCACCTATCACTTCACAAGAGTTCGTTCAGCACGTATTTGTTTGGGAACACCTTTTTTCCAGATGGAATAGACTCCTCTTCAATCAATTTAGTTATTCACGGACAATTTTGTTTGTTTGATTATTTAGTAATTAGCGCACCATTGTAATTTTCAGTTACATATTTTCACATTATGTATCTCTTCATTAACCAAGTTCGAGGTGGGCTCAGACGTGTGGCTGGATTCAAAGCCTTGCACCTGAAAAATGCCAGTTGGGAGGTGCCAGATGGGCAAGTTCGTACTTGGTTAATCAGGCTGCAGGTAGGTGTTTAATGTTTGCATTTAACAGCACTGTATGCAGAGAGTGGGTGGGACACCAAAACCATCAGCTGATTTCCCAGGACAATTTTAGCTACTTTTTTAATCATAGCAGAGGCCACCACCTATAGACAAGCAGGCAGAGCTAACACCACCCGACCTAGTTGTGAGCTATGGTAGTTGGGTCCCCCATACATTTTTAAAGATTTCTTGCATTTAACAGTGTCTTATTACTACTTGTTAGCCCTTCAGGTAAGTCCAGGTAAGCTGTTTGCCATGAAAGGTGAGGACTAAAAGATTACAAATAGGGGATCAAAAAATAAGGCATTAGCCAGATTGATTTCCTATAAAAAAAAAATTGAAATTTTGAATCCTTGATAACATTGTGGGGACCAGGCACTATTGCACAAGGGGATTTTCTCTAGCGCTCATTGACAGACGTAGTCCTCGGTGATACACCACCTTCGGGTTATGTTGCCTCCACAGGAGCAGGACTAGACAGGAAATTAAAAAGCTCTGGCCACACCCTAGGGGCAGTCCCAGAGGGTATATCCTCTCTCTCTCTGCCTCAGCAAATCAGTTATTTTCTGTCTAGTTAGGAGTAAGGACCTAGATACCTTGCTGGGATCTTAGGTCCTGGCAAGAATTTTTTCTTAAAGGATTTTTTAGACAGCTTTTTTTCTCCAGTGTTCCTGTGAGATCTTCAAGCAAGAAAGCTGAACTGGGCGACGGGCTGGATGTTGAGATCCGGTGGTCACCCCAGTTCAGCCTACGAGCGCGTGCAGGCCATAGCTCCGCGCTGGGTCGGCCGCGACAAAGTCCCATTAAAGGACTGTCCACGCGAGTTAAATGTCTCGCTGAAACGCCAAAGACCATGAGTCACGGCGTCCGTATCGGTCGACAGCCCTCCCGCCCCGGTGGAGAGGGGTACTGTCAGGAGTTGGTGCCCGCCTGGTTCCGGTATGGTGAGTAGTATGTTCCCCCTTTTCCCCTGACGGGTCTTGTGGTGAACGCGGGCCCCTCTCTGTATGGTAAGATAGAGTCCCCCTCTATCCTATAACATGACACAGATCCTCCTACTTTGAGTGTGATTTTATGTGCAAAAAGCCAGGAGGCTTGGTTTGGGAGCTAACAATCTAATTGTATACATGTTAAAAAGATGTAATCTGTGGCATTCTGGGAATCTTACGGTGTTAAGAATAAGCTACCTACCAGTCAGAAGCCACGGACATGTAGACTGCCTTCCTAATCAGATCTCCAGCTATTAGCAGGCCTCCCGAATGGCCATGCGGTCCGCCAGGGCCGCTACCGCCAACCACGCCATATCCCCATGCAGAGAGAGTGTTGTGTGCCCTGCAGCACACCGCTATTCAGTACAGGCCGCCGCCATTTTTTTTGCTGGATCGCACGAGCCGCCATTTTGGCGTAGCCTCGTGTCTCCAGCATGGGGGCGGCCATGTTTGAGGTGATCCAAACACCTCGTGGAGCTTGGGGGAGGCGCCGGAAGGCGTGCAGAGGGGCGGAGCCGCCTCCTTTCTTCCTGGGCAGCCAGCCAAAAGACTTCCTGTTTGTCAAGACAGCGCTGTAACCTGTTGCAGTTAAACTCTGAGCATCAAGTGGTGAGCCTGGGGGTCTATCTCTCTCTCTCTCTCTCTCTCTCTCTCTCTCTCGATCGATAGGGATCCCTAGCAGGTAACACTAAGGGGCTTTTGTGGCGCTGGGGGTCTGAAAAAAAAAAAAAAAAAAGTTTTTTATTTTTGAATTATATTATCCAGGAAGTGACTGGAATTATCATGGACCCTGCCACACATATTCCCCCACCTGTTTCCCTCGAGGGGGCCACGGGACCATTTACAGCAATTTTGGAGTCTATGGTGGCTCGGGTGGAGGCGGCCTGTCAGGGACGGGGGTCAAGGAAGCGACCCCCGCCTACCCCTATACTATCTGACACCTCTGACTCTGATTCAGAGATGGTCACTGCAGTTGCAGGTTCCTCTGCAAGGGCTGTTATCCCAGGTAAAGCCCCCTCAGACAGTGAGGAGGACGCTTCTTCTCCTGCTATAATTCAGGAAGAAGCATTGGTGGACGCACTAGTTGTGGCAGTCCAGGAAACCTTAAAACTTGAGGCTTTACCGGCAGAGGCAACTGAAACAGAGATTCCTTTTGGTACTAATAAGCCCATCAAAACGGTGAAGGTTTTTCCTGTACCTAAATGTTTCGGTAATCAGATTAAAGGAGAATGGGAGCATTCTAAACGTACCTTTACGATTTCCAAGCGTATTGCTAGACGCTATCCGTTTGAGGAATCCATCATTAAGAAATGGACGGTACCACCAGTGGTGGATCCACCTATTTCCAGGCTGAATAAAGCCACGGTTATTCCAGTGGAGGACACTTCGTCCTTTAAGGATCCGGTGGATCGAAAGATGGAAGCAGAGTCCCGCACCATCTTCTCTCTGATAGGGTCAGCATTTAGACCAGTAATTGTTATTGGTCTAGTTTCCCAGACACTTACGGAATGGGCGAAAATGGTACGCCAAGATCTTAGGGGAAAAGATATTCCCCAGGAGACATCTGATTTGATGGAACAGATTATACAAGGGCTACAGTTTATCGGTGACGCAGCCTTGGGCACTACTCCCTTATTAGGGCATGCATCTAAGTCAGCGGTGATCCTCAGACGTGTGCTGTGGTTAAAATGCTGGTCAGCTGACCTAGGTTCCAAAAAGACCTTGACAAATCTCCCCTTTCAGGGGAATCGTCTATTTGGGGCCAACCTAGACGAAATCATTAAGGATGCCACTGGGGGCAAGAGCACTTTTTTGCCACAGGCTGCTAAAGCTAAGGGACCTCGCAACAAGCGAGGACCTTTCTTTACCGCCCATAAAGGGCGCCCAGCTGGTACTAGCGGGAAAGGCAAGACTCCTCCAGGAGGGTTCAAGAAGGGCTGGTCGGACAAGCAAAGGACCAACCCAGCCAAACCCGAAGCAAAGGAGTACACAGCCTGAAGGTGCGCCCCCACCCGGTTTCAGGGTGGGGGGACGTTTTCACCGGTATTCAGGACATTAGATCGAGCATCAACCACTACTACCGGTGCGATTCTTCCCTTCCAACATTTAAGTACTACAGGAAGCGGTAGTTACCGTTCCCTGAATAGATCTTTTCCTTTACCTTTTCCTAAGATTAGTCCCGATACCTCACAGGAATCGGATCTGGTTGACCAGATAGGCCAAGTAGCCTCTAGTCGGGTGACTTCGGTCCCTGAGGTTCAACCAGAAAAGATCACCTTTCCTGATAACTATCAGGTATCTGATAAATGTGTGGGAACAGAAAACGACCAGACTTTCTCGGATGGTCGGGGCCAGATACCTCTAGGGACGCCTGGTTCAGATTCTATCAGCGCCAGTGGTCCTAGAAATTCTAGGCTGGCCTCCTCAAGCCGGCCTGGCCGACTTGGACATATTAGTCGTAGACGTTCCGTGGGAACTTCGTCTCAGGGAGTGTCTGTGGTCTCAAGGACCAATTTACCATCATGCTTTACAGTCGCTGGGTTTAATGGCCTGGCCATTGAGACCCAAGTACTGAAGGACAGAGGTTTGTCTACTTCAGTCATTCCTACCCTTATTAAAGCAAGGAAAGAGACTTCCAGCAAAGTCTATTATCACACATGGAAGACTTCTATTGCGTGGTGCGAATCTTTAGGATTTCCTCCACGTACCTATTCGGTGACTCGAATATTGGCCTTTTTGCAACAAGGGGTTGAGCAGAAGCTAGCCTTGAGCACCATCAAGGGTCAAGTTTCAGCATTAGCAATCTTCTTTCAGAAGCCTTTAGCTACCAAATCCTTGGTGCGGAATTTCATCCAGGGGGTGCGGCACCTGGCTCCTCCAGTCCGCGCGCCCTTACCGCCCTGGGATCTTAATTTGGTTTTGTCGGTTTTACAGAAACCTCCCTTTGAAAACATCAGGGAGATTCCCTTGCTTACTTTATCCCAGAAGGTGGCCTTCTTGGTGGCTATTACTTCTGCTCGCAGGGTGTCAGAACTGGCTGCATTATCATGCCAGTCCCCATACCTAGTGATTCATAGGGATAAGGTAGTACTTCATCGTAAGCCATCTTTTCTTCCTAAGGTGGTTTTAGATTTTCATCTGAATGAAGATATTGTACTACCTTCCTTGTGTCCTCAGCCCAAGCATCATCGGGAACATGCGTTGCATTCCTTAGATGTGGTTCGGGCAGTCAGGGTATACCTGAAAGCTACGGAATCTTTCCGTAAGACGGATTCACTTTTTGTGATCACGGATGGCCCCAGAAAGGGTTTGCCTGCATCTGCCGCGACCATTGCCAAATGGATTAGACAAACGGTGGTACAGGCTTATTCTATTAAGGGTCAGAGTCCTCCGTTCCCTGTTAGGGCGCACTCCACTCGAGCGCTCAGTACTTCCTGGGCCTTTCGCCATCAGGCGTCAGTGGTCCAGGTATGTAAGGCGGCCACCTGGTCGTCGGTACATACCTTTACAAAATTCTATAAAATTGATGTGACGGCATCGGCGGATGCCTCATTTGGCCGCAAGGTTTTGCAGGCCGCAATTTGAGGAGACCGGTGGTCTACCTCGAGGGTTTTTTTCTGTTTGAAAAAAAAAAAAAAAAAAAATTTTTCTCTTTTTTGTTGAGTCTCATCATTAAGGATGAGCATTGTAAACTTCTAGTTGGCACCGGTTGGGCCTTCTAGATTGGGATTTGATTTCATTTTCCCACCCCTCAGTTGTGATACTGCTCTGGGACGTCCCGAAGGTGGTGTATCACCGAGGACTACGTCTGTCAATGAGCGCTAGAGAAAAATGGATTTTTGTAAAATCTTACCGTAAAATCCTTTTCTCTTAGCTCATTGACAGACGTAGTCCCCGCCCCTCTGTTTTTTGAGTTGGGTTAAAATCTCTAAAGACTGCTTTTTCACATAACTGATTTGCTGAGGCAGAGAGAGAGAGGATATACCCTCTGGGACTGCCCCTAGGGTGTGGCCAGAGCTTTTTAATTTCCTGTCTAGTCCTGCTCCTGTGGAGGCAACATAACCCGAAGATGGTGTATCACCGAGGACTACGTCTGTCAATGAGCTAAGAGAAAAGGATTTTACGGTAAGATTTTACAAAAATCCATTTTTTATCACCTGATTCAGCACTCTCAAATCCTGCAAAAGTACCTGGTAAGCGTGTTTCCAAGGCTTTTATTTGCAGGATGGACATGTTCTTTTCTCACTGAAATTTTCTCAGAAACCCTTTATATTAGGGGTTTGGTTACCCCTTGTTTTTTTCTAGAGTGGGCATTGTGATGCCTTAGTTGGCTTGAGTTTAAATTTCAAATCACCTTCACATAGGGGGTTCTTTAAAAACTCAGTACTGTCTGGAGCACTAATTGCCATTACAAATAGAGGAAGCCAACTGGGAAAAGCCCATGCATTTCTGTGTGTATGTTTTTGGGGCCCCATTAACTGCATACCCCTGGGTGTTCATATGATGTGACCATTGAATTTGCAGAAGAGATTGCTTACCAACAAATTGCATGGAACTCTTCCACTTAGAACAAAAGCTAGTTGAGTGCTTAAGGGGCCCATTTGTACTGATACTGTTTCTGTATTTGGGAGTAATATTGCCTGGCCATCCAGACCTCCCTCGAAGACTTGTATTGGGAGTCTAGAGGCTGTATCTGCCTGTTGTATAGTTAGCAATGTTCACCAAAGCGGAGAAAGGCAGCTCATTTTCAAAAACAGTGTCCTGTGGGCTGTCCCCTTAATCTGGAACTTTAATAGGGCCAGACAAACTTTGAGGAACAGGGGTCTTTTTTTTTTATAACAACTCTCAAATCACTGAATATCCATGGGACCCCATTAGTTTTTGTTTACTTTGAATCCCTCCCCTTCTATAATAGAGACTCTTACTGAAGCGCTCAGGGATTTGGATTTTTAGAATCATTGGATTAAGCCCTAACGTTTAATGTCGCTAGGTTCAACTGTTTAAATCACGGTCTCTGGCTTTTGGGTACAAAACTGGGTACAGCCTAGATCAGCCTTTTTCAACCAAGGTGCCCTGGCACCCTGGGGCGCGTAGAGGTTTCTTCAGGGGTGCCTTGGCAAAATGACTAAAGATTTATCAAAAATTGTATACAAGCCAGCTGGTGGATCAAACCTACCTTTCAGTTAGACAAAGCCACAGGTTTTCATTATGCACCATTACGACTTTCTAGACACTGGCATCCTAACAACCAATGACATCATCAGTTAATAAGAAGGATGCCTGTTGCCTCCACAGCATCCTTGTTTGACCCTCCTGTACCCCTCTCCCTCAGCACTGGGGTGACATTAGCTAACTGATTGGGAGAAATTGAGGGAGAAGAGAAACATTGGAATAGTAGTCAGTACCAGTGTGCAAAAGTGTATTTGCTTTGGAAGAATAAATCGCCTCTAACGTTGTGTGTTCTACGCGTGGATGTTGCTGCATTATATAAAGCTGTTAAATCGTTTTTTTACATTTTAGAACGGGGTGTCTTGAAACTGTCCATAATTTTAAAGGGTGCTTTAACTGAAAAAAGTTGAGAAACACTGGTCTAGATATACCTCCCTCATTTTGAATGTAATATAGCTGCTGCACTCTATTAAACCCTGTCAAATGTGGGGCTAGAGGCGCACATGTATTCACTTTTCAGCGACACTCCTGCAGGAAGTCCCAGATATCCGAATGAAATTTCTCCTAGGAGTTCATTTCCATACATGCCAATGTTCACACAAGCTAATAGCATATAATTACCTGCTTGCTACCCAGGGCTGCCAAAGTGGAAAAAGCGATTTGTATCTGAAAGCATCAAGTAATTTACAGGGCAAAAATTAGGCTGGGAATACAAGTACAATGTGCAAAATTTAATCGCTGGGTGATCCTGTATGCCACACCCTTCCTCGCATTCCTCAACTGAAAATTTAAAGGAAAATAGTCTGTCATGTAAACGCAGATGTGTCTACGCTTCAGTTTTTACCCACACATGTACCTATAATGGAAAATATGCAGGCTTAGTAATGTAGGCGTTTACATACTTATGCAAATGAGATTGAAATCCCACACGCATAAGCTTTGTGCAATAGAAATTCATTGAACACAAGACTGGAGGCAAACTTTGTTACTTCCTTGAACGAGGTAAAAAATGTGACTAGAAATAATTGTTGGCATAAAATTCTTAAGACTTTTTATTGTTTATTTATAAGCATGTATTATCAGAAGACTAAGGAGAGGTCATCCGTATTGATTGTAGGCTACATGTAGCTGAACTTTTCCCCAGGACTGACCTTTTAAGCCTTGTACATTGCAATGAGGCCAATTTACTAAAAGAGTTGTGTCTCTCCCCTCAAAAGCTGTGTGAATTATTATTTTAATTATGCGATCGTGCAAATAGCAAATTCCTGTTTACTTTGATTACCCAATTATGTGCACATGATTTTTGCATGACTAGATAATTGAAGTGCATAGTTAGACAATTTTTGAGCACGTTTTCAGCTCATTTAGGCCTCTTTCACATGGGCTTCCAGAGGGGTGGTAAAAGCTGTCAACTAAACAGCGGTTTTATCGCTGCCTACCTAAAGGCCAAACACAAGGACAATATTCAAATGTCGCGGCTGTAATGCTTTGCATCGTTGCTGTGGCAAGTTTAATGTGACATGTTGAGTGGAAAAGCAGCACTGCCTGTCAAACTTGGTCATTCAAGTCAATAGGGTTGCACCGAAACCATGAGCCAAACGTTTGGCTCGAAGTTGCGGCACATTAGTCCCATTATAAATTGTCATTTGGTATTTAAAAAAAACGGGCATCCAGGAGGTGGCAGGCTGCCTCCTGACAGCAGCTGCTTAGCTCTGCTCTAAAATACCATGGACAGCTTCTCAAAGCATTGGCTAGTGTGAATCTAGCCTTCGTAAATCAGTCCTTGTGTTGAGTAGCAACATGCTCTATTGTATAGAAACCTTTTGAAGAGAACTTTTATAGGTTTAATAAACATAATTACTTAGAAGTTCAACGTAAAGTGAAGGCTGGCATTGGCATAATTCCCATATATAGCAGACTAAAAACAGGTAAGTATACACCTATTTTTAAGACAGAGTAAGCAGTATAGGTAGCAGGGGGATTTTTAAGCACAGTTGGTGTTAGGCTGTAATTCTACTTTATGTAATCCCCTGCATGATGCCTTATATAGACGACTTCTTTGTTCTTAAATTAGTCCATAGTTGTTCTATTTCTTAAGTCTACCTACAGTGATATGCTTTGCCCCAGAATATATACAGTGGGTATAGAAAATAATCACCCTCCCCCTTTAAAATCACATTCTGTTATTTTGAAGCCTAAGATGAAGACAGACAGTTTTTGTTTTATCCAGCTGTATTCACTCAGTGCAACTTATAACATCCAAGTGAAATATATAACATCAACATGTCAGAAAAGAAATTTGAATTCAAAAGCAGGATTACGGGTTTGGAAAAAGGATCCCCCCTCCTTATGCCAGTATTTTGTTGTTCCACCTTTTGCTTTAATCAGCCTTTTAAGCCTTTAGTCTGTTTAGATCTGTCTCTACTAACTTTGCACATCTAGACTTTGCAATATTTGCCCACTTTTCATTGCAGAACTGCTCAAGTTCAGTTAAACTTGATGGTGACTGTTTGTGGACAGCAATCTTCAAGTCATTCCATAGATTTTTCAATAGGGTTTAAGTCTGGGCTCTGACTAGGCAATGTAAGGACATTCACATTTTTTCTCCTTCAACCACTGGTCATTTTGCTGTGTGCTTTGGGTCATTGTCATGTTGGAAGGTAAACCTTCTTCCCCTTAACAACTTTCTGGCAGAGGGCAGCAAATTTTCCTCAAGAATTTGACGGTATTTTGCCCCATCCATTTTTTCCCTCCATCCTGACAAGTGCTCCAGTCCCTTCTGCAGAGAAACATCCCAATAACAGGATATTACCACCTCCATGCTTTACTGTAGGAATAATGTTATTTGAATGGTGAGCTGTATTGGATTTCAGCCAGACATCGTTTGGTGTTGGGGCCAAATCATAAAATTTTAGTCTCATCTAACCATAAGACCATAACATCTTTTTCCATGTGGCCTCAGAATGTTCAAGGTGTGTTTTGGCAAAGCTCAGTCGTGACTACATGTGGTCTTTCTTTTTTTTTTTTCGAAAATATTTTTTATTGAGATTTTGCATAGAAAAACATACAAACAAGAACAGTAAGTATCTGTTACCCCGAATACAACAAAGTAGCAGTCAAGTTTCACATGGATAATGAAAGCGACAAAGGAAAAAAACTTCATACAACATAGTATTACAATTGCTCTTCACATTTTTATATTTTATAGGTAGGTAACAACAATATCTGTGGTCATGGTCAAATGGCTAGGAACACTCCCCCATGTGAACCTCTCCAATGGGAACATAAGATGGTTCACTTGGAGGAGCTCCAATTGTACAATATCAATGTTGCTGCCCTGCGCAGTCAGAAAAAGGGGTGGGATAGGATCGAAGTTCCATCCATTTACGTTTTAGCATGTGGTCTTTCTTGAGGAGTGGCTTTTTTCTTGCAACCTTCCCATACAAGCCACATTTGTGGAGAATCTGTGATTGTGTTGTCACATGCACACAATGACCACTATTTGTCATTCCTGCAACTGCTTCAGAGTTGATGTGGACCTCTTGGTAGCCTCTCTGACCAGTTTCCTCTTGGCTGTTATATCCAATTTGGAGATACGTCCTGATCCAGGGAGGGCTGTGTTGTACCAAATACCTTTCACTTTCCTATTAATAGACTTCACTGTGCTTCTACTCCTTGATAAAGCATTTTAATTTTTGTGGTATCCATCTCCTGACTTATGCCTGTCCACAACTTTTTCCCGAAGAACTTTTGACAGTGCCTTGCCACCCATAGTTGATTTAATTCAGTTGCACTACCAGGAACTGAAATGCTCCAGAAAAGCTCTTTTCGTCCTGAGCTAATCAAATGATCACAGGTGAAAGTCAAATGGCTTTGTGTGACATTGAGAAGGTGATTTAGCTATACCTGATTGAGTTATTTTTAGGAGGGGAGGTTCTGTTTTTAATTTTTTTGACATAGTGTTATATCTTTCACTTGGATGATATAAGTTGCACTAAGTAAATACAGCAGGATAGAATAAAAATGGGTCTGTCATAATTTCAGGCTGTATATATAGGCGACATGCATGACCACTGTCTTTTAACATTCTAAATGTCTCTCTCGCTATAATTGTGGGGGTACTGATTTAAAGGAAACTGAGATGAGAAGGTTCTCATGAGAGGTCTGTGGTTTGCAGCTATTCCGGATCAGAGCTATGATCATAGGTAAGAACAGTGGGAAACTGTATTCTAAAAATACACAGAAAAGCCCTATATAATATCTGAGAGGTCTACGTCAAAGGTCAATTATGTCAGGCTAAAAAGCACTAATACTGAAGTGCTCACTAGGATTTTATCCCAATGCTCAGATTACCAAAGTGATTGATGTGAAACCTGAATGATTGGATTCAGATGTGGCTTAAATACTACAATATATGCTAGATTTATTCATAAGAATTTAAGAAATGTCTCTGGGAAGAAGGCTACTACATTTTGGGTAGAAGCTGGAAGCATTTATTGAAAGGGACGCAATCATTGGAATTGTTTCATGTTTAAACTTAGTGTTCCCTTTTTTTTTTTTTTGTGACTATATATTTTCATAAATGTTTTTTTTTTTCTTTGATGATACTTCAATTCTGTAGTTTTCTTCAAGTTTCTGTGGTTGTCGTTGCTTCACTATGGGACTGTTATCTTTGATCAGAGGAAAAAATAAAGAGCAGTTACTGTATCGGCTTAATAGGGCTTACTTTAAATTCACCCGGCCACAGTAATCTGATTGAGTAAGATGGACTAATGTGGCTATAGGCTTAAGGCCGATATAACATGCTTTTCTCTGTTGACCCTGCCATATATACTTCCATACTTATTTGGGTGATCTCCCTGATGGAGGCACCATTTGATATCTGTCAGATAGACAAGATGTAAGGGGAATCCCCAATGGGTCACAGGAAAGATTACATAGTTTCCTATTTTCCCTGCTGCTGTACTTAACATTTGATGTTTTTTTTTTTTAGCCTTTTAGTGCATCCAGTACCTATTGTTAAGTTTGTTTTGTGACTATAAGAATGCCTATTGTAGATGTGAACCCAAAACACTGTTGGTTTTAGCATCTTACATTTATTATATCTCATCTGGAACTTCTCCTGTTATGTTAGATCGGATTGTCCACTAAAATACTAATTCTCTCGCTGTTTGCGTTATTAGTGTACATTGTGTTTTTTATTTTGTACTATTTGTTATTGGCAAAAATCTAACTTCATTTCCTTTGCAGTATCTAGGCACATTTTCCATCATCTGATAGACTTTGATCTTTTGGGGTTTGAGAATAATTGCCAGCAATTCTGGAACATTTCCACCTATTTTGAAATTGAATTCACAAGCTTTTGGTTTTAGGTTTTTTTTTTTTTTTGGCTTCGTAAATTTAGTATATTGACAGGGTAGCTTTAAAAAACAAAACCGAACTGAGAACATGTCTTACCATAAAAATAAATGCTGTACTCTAGAAATAAATGAGTCTGGAAGGGTACGTTGAATATCAGCAGTAGGTATAGCAGAAAGAGGAGAGCACCACCAGGTGTTTATAAGTCCAAAATCTTTATTGATCACAGCAAATGTAGCATGAATAGCCCATGCATTTTATCCATCAGTCCCTCTTCACCAGAGCTTATAATGGTGAACTTGTGTATAAAACTGGGTAAAAAGTAGATTTCTTAGAGAATCGATAAAAAGTAGGACAGGTAATGAGGTATCAAGTAGCTGAAAAAAATGCAATGCAAAAATTGGCAAAAAGAGGACTTTAGGGGTTTGTGTACATGGAGTTTATAGGCACCTTCATGCCTAGCGTAAATTTCTTCTTCTGGACGCACAGATTTACATTTTTTTCGAAATGCAGCAAACCAAAATGCACCTAAACACAGGTGAACGTACAGTGGTAATTGTACAATTTAAAATCATTACATACATTTGTGTCTAGAAATTTCCTATCAACTGAAATAATGCAGGTGTGTCCTTGCCAGTGTGAATAAAGCCTTAGGGTTTACATACACTTTAAAGCTAGTAGTGGTGTTGCTAGTTTTTAATGAATAAAGTTAATAAATTATAGAAATGATTTTCACTGTCTTTTTTCTATTTAGATTATGCAAGTCCACTTGGGGACATTGTTCTATATATAATAAAAGGCATCCGCCAGGATTTTCTTACCGAAATCTTTACATGCGACTGGATGAAGGAAGCCTAACCTTTAACGCTAATCCACATGAGGTCAGCTACCCTTTTATAACAACTAGCATTTATAGCTTTTGTTGGTTAGAACATAAGATTGATTGATTTATTTGCTCCATATATATCCCGTGCAACACGTCCTGTCAGAGCTATCCAGCCTAGTGAAATGACCTGGCATTTTGATGCATCAGGACTGTCGTATATAATGCTTAGGGCAGCCTTGGCATTTTCAAACATGCGTGAATTTAGAAACACAACCGAAAAAGAGTGATCTTTCTCTGGGCTTGGGTCAGAACGTTAATTGAACTAGGAGAGAATAAAATCAGGATGGGGCCTCTTACTTAATGTAGATTGCCAAGCGATATAAAAAGTTAGGGGAGCATTTTGAGGATATGACTGACTTTATGCTACCTGTGTTCTGTCTCACAATGATATGGTATTTGGCCACAATTGCAGAGCTTAGAGGCTGCTGCATGTGTGAACAGCCCCGTGAGTCCCTGAACTTTTTACCAGACAGCATATTTTTTTCTTCTTGTTACAAATTTGTTTCAAAAACCCAGTGAGTAAGACAGGACTTCCATGTATCACTAGCATTGGAAGTTTGGAAGTCATTAATCTATACATTGTAATATGAAAGGATTGGCAACTTACCTATTCATTAGAACTCTGGTTCAGCTTATTTGAATGGAGGTTTTCCATTTTTTGGGCAAACGTTTTAGGCAGATGTGGAAAAAATGCTGCAAATTTAAAATTGCTTTCAGAAATACAGTAAAAGTGTTAATAGTTTATTTTTATCAATTCACAACATGGAAAAAATAAATAAAAAGAAGGTTTTGGAGGTGGGGAGGAACGTTAAGCCATCACTTCCAGGACTCCTTGTTCTTTACTCTGAAGAATCTTAATGAAATTGGCTGTATGTTTAGGGTTGTTGTCCTGCTGCAGAATAAACTTGGGGCCAGTCCCACACCTTCCTGATGGTAGGGCATGATGGATAGGTATCTCTATTGATTTAATTTAGGTTTTTCTTCTATTGGCTCACTTTGCAAATTTATAAAAATAAACAATTTAAAATATATTAGCATTCTTAATTTACAGCATTTATTCTTACCTGCCTAAAACTTTTGCACAGTACTGTATATGCCTTCAGACCTATTCTTAGATCTTTTTTGTTGTTTTTCAGGGCATTGAATATTTTTTATCAAGAGGTATCCTAGATGATTCGCCAAAAGAAATAGCAAAATATATATTTTATACCAGAACACTCAACTGGAAGAAACTGAGGGTATATCTTGACGAAAGGTAAAGAACAAAATACCATGATATAGTATATATATTCTGTGGACGAAAACCAAGTTGCAATTTAACATTGTTGGTTCCACTTGAAGATTGCTTTTGCTGTATCATAATAAATAGAGAATTTTTTTTTTTATGTTTTATAATGTTTTCTTTCTAGTATTAAATCCATGATAGGCCAAGTCCACGCACAACTGATATTTCAGTTTTTGGTAGATGCTAGAGAGTTCTTAACATGCTGCTTATATTTTTCAAGGGTGATTAACCACTTTAAAACGCCATTTCTTTGTAAAAATTTCGAAAAATCACATTTCACTGCATTTAAAAAATACTAAACAGTAAAGTTAGCCCATTTTTTTCTATATTGTGAAAGATGATGTCACGCCGAGTAAATAGATACCCAACATGTTATGGTTTAAATTTGCGCCCCCCCCCCCCCCTGTGTGATGGCGACAAACTTCGGTCAATAGAGATCTCAATAGGCGACGCTTTAAATTTTTTTAACGGTTACCAGTTTAGAGTTAGAGTGTAGCTCTTTTTTTTAAATTATTGCCCACGCTCTGGCGAGAGCGGCGATACCTCACATGTGTGGTTTGAACAGCTATTTCATTCGTGGCTCGACTTCCGTATACGTTTTTTTTGTACGCGAGCTAACGGTGACGGGGGCGGCTAAAAATTATTTTTTTTTTCTTCCTATTTATTTTATTTTATTTTTTAACTTTATTACAGTTTTAAAAAAAAAAAAATCTGATCACTTTTATTGCTGTCACAAGCAATGTAAACATCCCTTGTGACACCAATATGCAGTGACAGGTACTCTTTATGGAGGGATCGAGGGTCTAAAAGACCCTAGACCCCTCCACTACACTTCCATGTATGCAAAACGCCAAAAACGGCGTTTTTGCATACAGCCGTTTTTTAAATTTGCTGCCTTTTGCAGCACAGTAACCCAGAAGTGACGTCTTGGACGCCGCCTCCGGGTTACGTCATCGGAGACCCGATCGAAGCCGTTTCCGGCATTAATCGGGACTCCATCCAGCCGGCGGACGTGCCGGCTGGGTGCTCGGGGTTCCCGGTGGGACGGGAGCCCCGAGCAAAGTCACGAAAGGCAGCGGGAGTGGGGCGACGTCCCCTCCCGCTCACCCGGGTAATGATCAAGCGGCTCCCGAGCCGCATTGGTCATTACCGACGGAAAGCCGACCATTGGCTCTAAACTACGGTACCGGGATGGTGTCTGTAGTTAGAGGCATCATCCCGGTATACTACCGCAAAGTTTGCCGACGTAGTCCTACGTCACTTTGCGGTAAGTGGTTAAGATACCTTTGAATCACAGAAGACAGAAATATCTTAAGGGATAGGCGATTTTGTGCACTGACCACGTATATGTTTTAGTGATCAACCAATATCGTTTTTTTATTGCCGATACTGATATTTTGGTCATCGCATATCGGTATCGGCAGGAATTTTCAGACATTTATAAAAACATTTTTTTTTCTTTTTTTTTTTTTTTACAGGTACTGTTGTGGAGGGATCTGGGGGTTTAAAAGACCCCCAAACCCCTCCTCTGCACTTAAAAGCATTCAAAATGCCAAGTTTGGCTGTGAATGCTGTCATTTTTTTTTCAATTTGGCGATGAGTACGTATGTCATGGCATCACTTCCGGGTTTTTACATGGAGACCCGATCAGAGCCGAATGCGGCATTGATCGGATCTTCTCTTTGGCGGCCGTGCAGGTAGGATGCCCGGGTCTCCCGGTAGGCCTGTAGACCTAGGCGAGCTGCGGGAGGGTGGGGACGTCCCCTCCCGCTCCTTGTAATGACAGCCGAGCGGCTTCTCAGCCGCATCCGTTGTCATTACAAGACAGCCGAACGTCGGCTATGGACGCCGATACCGGGGTGATGGCTCTAGCTGCAGGCATCACTCCGGTACATGCACTTTCCCGAAATATCGGTAATGTCGGTAACCTCAGGGGCCAATTCCGATATATCGGGGAAAGTGCAGATCGTCCCTCGATATATCGGCTTTGCAGATAATTGGTCGATCCCTAATATGTTTGCTTGTATTAAACTGTGACTTGTACATTTTTGTTATGCCTTTTTTTAATTTGTTTGTTTATTTACTTTTCTATAGGCGGGATGTATTGGATGATTTAGTGACTCTGCACAACTTCAGCAATCAGTTTCTACCAAATGCACTGAGAGACTTTTTTCGACATATACATGCTCCAGAGGAACGTGGGGAATACCTAGAAACACTTATCACTAAGTTTTCTCACCGATTTTGTGCTTGCAATCCTACTCTAGCACGAGACCTTGGCCTTAGCCCTGGTAAGGAATAATGATCCATAAGTGTTAAAAAAGGTTTTCAGATTACATTGAGAGGGTATCTACAATACACTAGGTGTACTTACAATGGTCAGCTTATATTCATTTATGTAAAAACCCTTATCCCAAAAGGTAATGAATCTATTGCTGTAAAGTTTTTACCTGGGATTCCGCTATGACTTTTAGTCAAGTTAATTTGCTAGTGCAAATAAAGCTGGCCATATTCTTGTAGATTTTTGGATATGTGCGAAAATTCTCAGTATATTCGAAGACTTAAAGAATGTGTCGTTCAAAAGTACTTCAAAATTTAATTTTCTTTTTACATGGAGTGAATGGGCCCAACTGAAAACCACACTCGCTGTTGGTAATTTGTTAGTTTTGAGAAAAATTTTCCATCCTGCTCCTTCAAAAGTTCTCATTACTGCAATTGAAAATGAATGTCAGTTTAACCCCCACTAATTAGAAAATTGAACAAATGTTTTTGTGCAAAAAATAAGTGAAATACCAATAGTAAGCCCAGCTAAACACCTACCCCCTTCCCAGATTGACAGTGCTGTTGGCCAAAAGTCTCCATTGTTCATCCAGTGGAGTGGAAGACAAAAAGTGTGCTACTGGTGAATCACCAGATTAAAATAAAGGGGAAAAAAAGACCTAAAACATTGAAAACGAATGCAGCCACCACATGTAGGAATTGGTAAGATGCAAACAAAACCTCCCTATGCGACTACTACAATTGTTTCCAAATCACAATGTATAAAAAAAAAAACTATATAACATACTATAGGTATAATCAGAAGGTACACTAAGCCATTGAAGGAAAAGACTGCAGTAAAATAAAATACATAGCTTTTATTTTTTCAGAAAAGCATAAAAAGCTTAAAAGCGTTTACGATCCAGATATATCCCAGAAAAAGTTCAGGTGTTATTATTGAATTCTATGCCAAATATTTCATTTATGGGGCATAAACATACAACATAATTTACAAAGTACCAATGATCTCTTAAGCTTAACATTCTACCATGTGCAGTCCTATCCATGTCATTTTTTTCCACAAGTTTTTGGAAAATGTGGAAAGAAAACCAAAACGCATTTTTTTTTTTTTTTTTTTTTTTTACACAAAGTTGTCCATTTATTAGACATTTTGAACACATAGCATGTACATAGCAAAAATGACACCCCAAAATACATTCTGCCACTCCTCCCGAGTATGGCGATACCACATATGTGACACTTTTTCACAGCCTGGCCACATACAGAGGCCCAACATGCAGGGAGCACCGTCATTTCCTGACTTCCCATTACAATTTTGTGAGACACCGTAGGGCACTGATAAGCATTGTAGTGGCACTGATGAGCATGGATGTGGCCCGGATGAGCACTGACGTGGCATGGATGTGACACTGATGAGCACTGACGTGGAATGGATGTGGCACTGATGAGCACTGATGTGGCACTGATGAGCACTGACTTGGCATGGATGTGGCATTGATGAGCACTGAGGTGGCATGGGTGGGCACGGATGTGACACAGATGAGGCATGGATGGAGCACGGCTGAGGCACTGATGGGGCACTAATTGGGCACAGTTGAGGCAGAGGAGGCGTGCAGCTGCAGTTTCTCTCCTCTCCTCGCACGCTGTACTGATTGCTGTGTACAGCGTCCGAGGAGAGGAGAGAAATGAACCGGACATGCGCCGATTTGTTGTGACATGATCGCTCCGTCATTGGACGGAGCGATCACGTGGTAAAGGACCGCTCTCATTGGCCCTTTACCACGATCCGTGATGCATCGGGTCCCCGGGACCCGGCGAGCACGGACACTCCCGTGTGCGCGCCCCAGGGGGCGCGCGGGAGCTAGACAACCACTTTGCGGCCGTATTTCTACAACGGCCGGTCGGAAAGTGGTTAAATGGAGTGAATTTGGAAACAGGCCACATAAAACCTGACCCTAATGTTCGCTCTTTCCTACCATATCCAAAAGTAGAGTGAAGTTTCAATATGCTTGTACTTTTCACCCTTCCTACCCAGGTAAAACCTAAATTCCTACATCTTACCCATCAATTAAGCAACTTAGGTAAGCTATGTGCTTTTAAAAAAAAAAATCCCATTTGCTCACCCAGGATGTGTGGTGTGCACTTAAGTAAATTCTGGATTGGAACAGTTTTCCCTTTTTCTTTCTAATTCTATTATGCTATAAAGCAAACCTAACGTAGAGTACTTTTAAAGGAAATGTATAGTGGTGTTCTACATATTTAGGACAATATATACAATTTAAAATGATATTCATTTTTCTCTACTGAGAAAAATCTAACATCTAGAAAATAATTCATTTCTATTATCCATCTGAGCCAGCAGGTCGAACAAAGAGCTAGTTGTATAGAAAAAAAAACTATTTAAAAAATGTGTTAAAAGTTATTTTAAAACTAGCCCCAACTCAATATCCATTTGCCGACCACGCACTGTAGCTTTACTGCTACAGTGCAGGCTGGCTGAGCAGCATCAGGTGTATATAATGCATGATTCTGCTCTTCTGGGTAGGGGGTGCACCAGGTGTGCTGTGATTGATAACAGCACAAGCCCATCACCGGCTGACGGATGACTGCAAACACCTGCTGATCAGCGAGGAGGAAGACAGGACCGAGCTCTGTCTGTGTAAACAATACAGAGCTCTGTTCTTTTAGCAGGGATGTGCTGGTTTTTATTTCCTTGCAAAGCAACACTGGTTAGGCACACATTTAACCATTTGATCGCCCTAGATGTTTAACCCTTTCCCAGCCAGTGTCAGTACAGTGACAGTGCATATTTTTAGCAATAATTACTGTATTCGTGTCAATGGTTCCCATAAAGTGTCGGTGTCAAACTGCCCGCAATAAGTCGCTAATCGCTGCCATAACTACATTGCTCAAAAATATTAAAGGAACACTTTTCATTCAGAGTATAACATCAAGTCAATTAAACTCCTGGGATATTGATCTGGTCAGTTAAGTAGCAGAGGAGGTTATTAACCCGTTCCGACTGCTTTGATGTTAATGAAATGAACAGGTGCACTAGATGGGCAACAATGAGATGACCCCCAAAACAGGAATGGTTTTACAGGTGGAGGCCAATTACATTTTTTTTCCCTACACTTTTTTTACTGTTTTTCATTAGTTTTGCATTTGGCTTGGGTCAGTGTCACTACTGATAGCATGAGGCAATACCTGGACCATATAGAGGTTGCACAGGCAGTCCAACCTCTCCAGGATGGTACATCAATACGTGCCATTGCTAGATGGTTTGCTGTGTCTCCCAAGAGCATGAAGGAGATTCCAGGAGACACGCAGTTACTCTAGGAGAGCTGGACAGGGCAGTAGAAGGTCCGTAACCCGTCAGCAGGACTAGTATCTGCTCCTTTGTGCAAGGAAGAACAGGATGAGCACTGCCAGAGCCCTACAAAATGACCTCCCAACAGGCCACTGGTGTAAATGTCTCTGACCAAACAATCAGAAACAGGCTTCATGATGGTGGCCTAAGGGCCCAACGTCCTCTAGTTGGCCCTGTGCTCACTGCTCAGCACGGTGGAGCTCGATTGTCAATTGCCCTTGAACACCAGATTTGGCAGGTCCGCTACTGGCACCCTGTGCTTTTTACAGATGAGAGCAGGTTCACCCTGAGAACGTGTTACAGATGTGAAAGGGTCTGAAAAAAGCAGTGGAGAACATTATGCTGCCTTTTAACATCGTATAGCATGATTGGTTTGGTGGTGGGTCAGTGATGGTCTGGGGAGGCATATCTATGGAGGGATGCACAGACCTCTACAGGCTAGACAATGGCATCCTAACTGCCATTAAGTATCAGGATTGAATCCTTGGACCCATTGTCAGTCTACACTGGTGCAGTGGGTCCTGGGCTCCTCCTGGTGCATTACAATGCCCGGCCTCATGTGGCAAAGTATTTAGCCAGTTCCTGGAGAATGAAGGAATTTATACCATTGAATGGCCCCCATGCTCACCTGACCTAAATCAAATAGAACACCTCTGAGACATTATGTTTCGGTCCATCCGACACTGCCAGGTTGCCCTCAGTCTGTTTAGGAGCTTAGTGATGCCCTGGTCCAGATCTAGGAGGAAATACCCCAAAACACCATCCCTCGTCTCATTAGGAGCATGCCCCAACGTTGTCCGGCATGCAAACAAACACGTGGGGGCAATACTATCTATCGAGTACCATTTTGAATTGCTGCAACGAAACTTCAGCAAAATTGAATAGCCTGGTGCATAATTTTTTCACTTTGATTTTTGAGGTGTCTTTGAATTCAGCCCTCTGTAGGTTGATCATTTTCATTTCCATCAAACGATGTGGCATCCTTTTGTTCCTTACACATTACTCAGTCCATATCAGTATAGATATCCAGCATGAGATTTTTCCCAATTGAGATCCGATGTGATTTCAAAGTGTTCCTTTAATTTTTTTTGAGCAGTGTAGTATAAAAAAAATAAATAGAAAATTCCAGTATACAGTATATACCATAGTTTGTAGACATTATAACTTTTGTGCAAACCAATCAATTTATGCTTATTGGGTATTTTTTTTTTTTTTTTTACCAGAAATATGTAGCAGAATACACATTGGCCAAAATTAGATTTTTTATTTTTTTTTATTGGATTAGTTACATCTTTTTAAAATTTCGGTCCTCTTGTTTAACCGCTTACCGACCGCCGCATGACTATTTACTGCGGCGGTCAGCCCCTCACAGGCAAAGCGACGTAGGACTACATCGCTAGCCTGTGAGGCTCTAGGGAGCAAGCAAGCGCCGCCGGAGGCGGAGCCCCCCGCACATGTGCCCGGCAGACCCGATGTCTGCCGGGCATTTGCGATCGTCCGTTACACCGGAAGAAAGGCAGGCGGCTAATGTAAACAAAGCCGCCTGTCATTCTTTCCTGTGTAAGAATGGAGATCACACGGTTCTACTATGTAGAACCGTTGATCTCTGTTCTTACACTAGTAGCCACAGCCAATCACAGTTAGAAACACGCCCCTAGGGACACACTTAACCCCTCCCTCTCCAATAAAGTTAACTCCTTCACTGCCAGTGTCATTTTTACAGTAACAGTGCATATGTATAGCACTGATTACTGCAGTAATGTCACTGGTAACCCCAAAAGTGTCAAAAATGTCAGTCAAGGGTCCGATCTGTCCGCCGCAATGTCGCAGTTCCGCAAAAACGCAGATCGCCACCATTACTCGTTTAAAAAAAAAAAAAAAAAAAAAAAAAATTACAAAAATCTTTCCCTTAGTAAACGCAGTAACTTTTGCGCAAACCAATCAAAATACGCTTTTTGAGAATTTTTTTTTTTTTTTTTTTTTAACCAAACATAGGTAGCTTAAAACAAATTGGCCTAAAATGTTAAAAAATTTTGATTTTTACATTTTTTTGGGGGGAATTTCATATTAAAAAAAATGTGAAAAATGTTATTTTTGCAAAATTGATGCTCTTTTTTTTGTTTATAGCGCATGATCAAAAAATTCCACTGGTGATCAAATACCACCAAAAGAAAGCCCAGAGGTGATCAAATGCCACAAAAAGAAAGCTCTATTTGTGGGGAAAAAATAATATACATTTGTGTACACCGTTGCAGAACCATGCAATTGTCTGTTAAAATAAAGCAGTGCTGTATAGCAAAAAATGGCCTAATCATGAAGGGGGGTAAATCAAGTGGTTATATTGTCCCTGTAACACTTGTGCAATATTTCACTAATTTTATGGGTAGAATGTACACACACTTATCTTCCCTGTCTGCAGTGCAGCTAATCAGTACTCAAATAATTTTCGAGACTAAAGCTGCATTTATTAGTGTTACCTGTGCATAGTGTTTGCTTACTGAATATGTTTTAGTAGCTTTTGTGCATTTGTTTTAGACCAGTAATGGAGGCAAATAGAAACCTAGCTGGATGAGAATAAAAGTGAAAACACATGGTGTAGGCAAAAGGTCAAATTTAAAAATATTAGTTGTAAAATAGTGTAATATACAGACAAGCACATACCACAGATCGTCTTCTGTCACTTTGCCAGATTTGGCAACCATTTATTCATCTACTTTAAGCTATCCTTTAGCCGTTATGTGAATGTGAGTATCATAAGTCCTAAGAATTTTGATTTTATAAGCCACAAAGTTCCTGGTACTGCCAGACTGTATGTATACCAGAAATTATTGCCTTCTGTTATCCTACAAGAGTTACAGCAGCTCTCTTTTTTATGTTGCTCTTTGTTTGTGTGTTTTTGCATCCATTTGTCTTTGTGTCCTCTTTTTTTGTTATTTGTGGAATTTTTTTTCAGTCTGTTTGTTGCTTAGGTAGCCCATAAAAAGAAACATATTAAATTATGATTTTATTTAGGGGCATCAAAGTGGGGATGATGGGAAGATCTCATTCTCATTGTATAGTTCTAAAATATTTTAAATAAAAATATATATTATTAATTATAGGCATTGGTGTCCCAGAACAATAGTCATAATATTTATTATTTCTCCCACACGAGCCATAAGGGCCTACTTTAAGTTGGGCACCCAATTTAAACCCAAATGTGGATTACCCAGGTTCCAGATGAAATAAGTATACTGTGGTTCCGGTTGAGGAATCCCCAGCTTTTACAGACCCCGTGGATAGAAGGGTGGAGTCCGGCCATCTACACGTGTTGGCAGGTTCCATACTAAAACCCATCTTTGTGAATGTTCTGGTATCAGACGGTCACTGAATGGGTGAAGTTACTTAAGGGGAACTTAGAATCTGAACAGAGTCCCCCGGCACTGATTGAGCTCCTGGACCAGATGGCTCAAGCCCTTATGTTCATGTGTGATGCGGCCCCCCTAGTGGCCAGGTTGTCTGTAGTGGGGATTGCTATTAGACTCATGGTGTGGTTAAAAAGCAGGCCTTGACTGATCTTCCCTTTACGGGAGAGAGGTTGTTTGGATCTTCTCTGGATGAACTGATCAAAGGGTTTATGGGGGGGAAAGAGTACTCTTTTCCCTCAATCCTCTAAGGGCAAGGCGCCACTACATAGACGGGGGCCTTCCTTCACTGCTCATAGGCGGCTTGTTCATACCTCCGGTTTGCAAGAAAAAGAAAAGTCATTCAGGTCTTCTGGGGGGGTCCCAAAGAAGCCATGGTCAGGTAAATTAAAGACTGGCCAGTCCGGTTCTGCAGACAAATCCTCATCTGCATGAAGGGGTGCCCTCACCCGCTTCTGGAGTGGGGGGACGTCTTCGCTTCTTTCTGGAATCATGGACTTCCCTGATTTCAGGACAAATGGGTTCACAAACTGATACCATCAGGGTACAAGATCAAATTCCGGTCTCGACAGTCGGACAGGTTCTTCCCGCCCAATCTGCACCTCTCTCTAGACCGGTTAAGGGATCTACGAGAGGCGGTGCAAGATCTACTGGCACAAAGGGTGATTGTGCTTGTTCGCTCTCAGGAACGCTTTTAAGGGTTTTATTCAAACCTGTTTACAGTGCCCAGAAAAGAGGGGAAGGTGCTTCCAATACCGGATCTCAAGGCTCTGAACCGCTTTGTGCAGGTACAGAAATTTCAGATGGAATCCATTCACATGGTAGTGGCGTCCCTAAGCCAGGGAGACTTCTTGGCCTCCATAGATATCAAAGACGCATATCTACACATCCCTATCTATGCTGGGCATCAGCTGTTTCTTCGCTTTGCTGTAGCAGAGGAGCATTATCAATTTGTGGCATTATCCTTTAATCTCGCCTCTGCTCCCAGGGTTTTTACCAAGGTACTGGCCCCGGTGTTGGCAGGGGATTGTGGTGATGGGGTATCTGGATGATCTTCTATTGAGAGCGGAATCTCATTCAGCCCTGTTGGGCAATCTGTCGATCACTGTTAGAACCCTGCAAGAGTTCGGGTGGAATATCAATTTCAAGAAATCCACCCTGATACCTTCATTGAGACTGGATTATCTGGGCCTGACTCTGGATTTAGCCTTGGCAAGGGTCTTTGTTCCCCTGGACAAGCTGCAGAAGTTGCAGGGAGCGATTCAGTCTCTGTTGGCGAACAATCTGTACTCTCTATGGATTTGCATGCAGGCCTTAGGTCTGATGGTATCAACCTTTCGAGGCGGTTCCATTTTCTCAGTTTCACACAAAGGGAGATTCTTGTCAAATGGAACAAGGATTTGAAGTCCTTGTACAATTTGATTTGTTTGAGCCACAACACAGTCTGCTCTGTTGTGGTGGCTTCAGTCGCCAGCACTAAGGCAGGGCAAGTCCTTTTTGCCATTGTTTTGGACGGTGGTGACCATGGACTCCAGCCTGTCGGGCTGGGGTGTGGTGCTGGGAAAGCTCTGTGCCCAGGGAACCTGGACAGTGGAAGGATCAAAACTACCGATCAATGTTTTGGAGCTCAGAGCAATAAAGCTTTGTCATTTTGCCAATGGTCGACTCGTCTGTGAGATTGTCCGGTTCGGATTCAATCAGACAACACCACAGCTGTGGCTTACATCAATCATCAGGGGGGCACCAAGAGTGTCTTGGCAGCCAGGGATGTGGCCGAGATTCTGGCTTGGGCGGAAAAGTTTTCTTCCAGCCCTCTCTACTGTACACATTCCAGGTGTGGAGAACTGGCAAGCGTCAGGTGTTGGATCAAGGGGAATGGTCCCTGCACACGAATGGGTTTCATCGCCTGTGTGTCTGTTGGGGGACACCCGAGGTCGATCTGTTTGTGTCTCGTCTCAACAGGAAGGTTCAGTTCTCGGGATCCTCTGGCCGATGCCACAGACTCACTGGTGGCTCCTTGGGGTCAGTATCGGCTGAGTTATGCCTTCCATTTGCTGAAACTCCTGCCGCAGCTTCTACGCAGGATAGGGGTGGAATGGATTCCGTTCAATCAGGTGGCCTCAGACTGGCCTCTCTGGTCTTGGTACGCAGACCTGGTAAGGTTGGTCGCCAATGCTCCTTGGAGACTTCCTCTCAGGGAGGATCTGCTGTCTCAAGGGCCGATCTTCCATCCTGCTTTACAGTCGCTGGCTTTAACGGCATGGTTGTTGAAAGCCAGGTGTTGAGAGATAGAGGTCTTTCTGACTGTGATTCCTACACTATTGAAGGCCAGGAAGTCGACATTCAGGAAGATCTATCATCGTACGTGGAAATCGTACATTTCTTGGTGTGAATCACAGGAGGTGCACCCTCGCTTGTTCTCAGTAGTTGGGGTCTTGGCCTTTCTACAAAAAGGGGTTGAACAGCGATTGGCTTTGGGCACTATCAAAGGCCAAGTGTCGGCTTTAGCCATTTATTTCCAATGCCCGCTAGCTATGCATGCCTTGATTCTCGCTTTCATTCAGGGAGTGCGCCATATCGCTCCCCCAAAACAATCTCTGCTACCTCTGTGGGATCTGAATTTGGTATTCTCTGTTCTTCAGAAGCCTCCTTTTGAGAACATTAGGGTGATTTCTCTGCTTTCTTTGTCTCAGAAGGTTGCCTTTTTGGTGGCTATCACTTCTGCCTGCAGAGTGTCTGAATTGGCGGCATTGTCCTGCCGCTCACCTTATTTGGTGGTCCACAAAGATAAGGTGGTACTCCGACCCAATCAGTCTTTTCTTCCTAGGGTGGTTTCTGATTTTCATTTGAATGAAGACATTGTGCTGCCTTCACTCTGTCCCAAGCCCAAGCATCCCAGGGAAATTGCCTTGCATTCTTTGGATGGGGTTCAGGCGATCAGGGTCTACCTGGCGGCTACTGAGTCTTTCAGAAAATCAGATGCTCTTTTTGTCATTACCGAGGGACCTCGTAAAGGATTGGCTGCGTCTGCTGCGACCATATCCATATGGATATGGATCAGGCAGATGGTTGTTCAGGCTTATTCATTGAAGGTCAGGTTCCTGTTTTCCCCATTGTTTGTGGATGCTATAACTTTTGTGCAAACCAATTAGTATACGCTTATTGGAATTTTTTACCAAAAAATATAGCAAAATACATATTGGCATATATGCATACATTTTATTTAGGTACAGCTTTGTATGACCTCCAAAGTAACGCAGTGCCGTATCACAAAAAAAAATGGCCTGGTCATGAAGGGGGGTTAATCTTCCGAAGCTGTAGTGGTTAAGGTAAATATAAAATACATAAATACAATTATAATAAAATAATAATAAAATATAAAAGTAAATAAAAAAAATGACCCCATTGTCCTGCAAACACACGCGCAGGGTGTACAGGGGTCTCTAGACCACAATTGCACAAACATCAGGTATAATACAAACATCAGAGTGAAGCAAAATATATCTGTAATTAATGTTTAAATCTAAACTGAAAGTGTAAAGGCTTTCCTTTGGTGATAAAAGAAGAAATAGATCTATGCGCTACCTCTAGAAAAAGAAGGGGGGAAATAAGGAGGAAGCTGATAATAAAAATGGAGCACCCGGACCCTGCAGCCAATTCCTTAGTGTCACCACATAGTGAGGAAATAAAGAAGAATCAGTGCAAGATATCACTACTGGATGAACCACAATGTAGGAGTAAACCTAATCAGAAAATAATTGCTTAACAGATTTCTTCTAGATCAGAGATAAATGGGCAATGCAGAAATTCAAGTGCTTAATAAACAGGTAAAATAATTTGTGCTTATGTAAACAATTCGTAATGAACTAAGAAAAAAATGTTTTTGAAAGTCAAAAGTGATGTGAAAATTACAAGTGGGTGCCCTCTGAAGAGTGAACCCCTATACTGCAAATTACACAATAAGTGTGTGAGATAATGGAACACAAACAGTACGTAGAACTGATAGATAAAGTGAAAGGAACGTAGAATAAACGCCCTCCGATGGGTGAACCCCTATAACCAATAAGGTAGGAGGGATTGAAATGTGCCGGTGAAAATGACAAATGAATAGCAATAAAGGTGCAAGTGAAATGGCAATCTGTTGACAAATGAATAGCAATAAAGGTGCAAGTGAAATAGCAATCTGTTGATAATCAACAAAAAACAATATAAAAAAATTTTGTCCAATGAAGAAGGTATCGCTAACTGGGCAAGCAAAGTGATGGAATAGTGCAAAAAAAAATTTTTTTTCTGTACCCAAAAAACAGGGGAGTGATAGTAAAAAACTTAAAAATGTTCATAAAAAGTTCATTAGGTGTAGTGAAGTGGAGTGCTTCAGGTGACAACCCAGTGCAGAAAACCTTCGTGAGCTAGGGAATCCACATAAGTGTGTAATGGCCGCTCACCTCCATTAACACTCAAACGAGCGTTTTCAGGTGTATATGGTCAACCTGCAGACCTTCCAGCTCAAATTTCCGATCGATCACACTCCTCCAATATGCGTATACTGGATATGCTGGATAGATGTGGTGGTATATTTCTCTAATAGCCTTCGGTATACAGGGATAACTGTAGGCTTCCTGGGATACTCATTTCTCTGAACAAAGGATAAAGGGGACCCTCATAGTGTAGTATATTAAAACAGCTCTTTAATGAATCAAGTAAAATCGCACTTACACTTAGGATGTGAATTCTCAGCATAAAATGTTGCAAAGGATCCCGCTTTTGCGGTCCGTTCCTCTACTTCCGGTCTCGGCCGTGGACCGGAAGTGACGTCACCACGGCTTTTTCCGACGCGTTGCGTCACAAAATCATGTGACTTTTTCAAGGGACCCTTGAAATTTCTGCATTGCCCATTTATCTCTGATCTAGAAGAAATCTGTTAAGCAATTATTTTCTGATTAGGTTTACTCCTACAATTCTTTATTTCCTTTGGTGATGTTTAGGTACCAGAGTTTTTCACGACATCTTTGGTGCATGCAGTTGTAAGACTTGAAATGTTTGGCATCTAATTACTTGATACAACCTCTTCTTTCTATTTTATTTTTGATATTTTATATTTTTGGTTTGCACTAAAATTCATTTTATGGTTTTCTTTTTCTCCTGTTGCACATATATTATGCAACATAAAAGCCATCTGCTCTCAACATAAAAGCCATCTGCTCTCAGAAAATGTATGTTCTGGGGGCTTTATTTAATAGTCAAAAATGCAGATTGTATTTGTGCAAAAAATGAAAACAAAAATACTCTTGTGGGGTGGGCTGGTTAATGAGTTGATATGGCTACCCCAAGTACACTATTGGGGTACTATTTACACTAGTAAATATAAAATTATTTATAGGAAAAGCTAATCTCTTGAAAAGTCTTTTAAACAACCCCGTCACCAAAGGGTCACTTACTAAAAAAAAAAAAACAGACCAAGAAAATGCACTGTGCTTGTCTTTCCGGGGGGGCTGTGTCTTGAAACCACTGCTTCACTGCTCTCTAGCCGCTGAAAATATTACATACCTCGGATGTGGGAATGCCTTGTTCTCTCGCCAAACACAATGGCTTCTCCCATCGATGGGAACCATTGTGTATTATGGATGGAGAAGATATTTTACCCATCTGACCAGTCAAAATAACCTGCATTAGCCAAGGAGCAGTAAAATGGCAGTGTTTTAAGAGACAATCTGCTGGAAAGGTAAGTAAAGTACCTTTTTTTTTTTTTCCCAGGGCTAATCTTTTTTATAAGTGACCCTGTGGTGAGGAGGGTGAGAGTTTTGAAGGATAAATTAGCTAACAGCTGAAGCAAGACCTCTCCCTGGGAAGAATTGTCTGGGAAAGCAGATGAACATGTAAATGTGAATCATTTACTGGTTCATTATGATTTTCACAGCAGAGGTGGCTAATTAATTTTCATGTGGTTTCTGATCATGTGGTTATTTGCCTTATAGCAGCTATGGAGCCATTTTTTTAATTACTTTCAAATTCTGCATTCGATTTTTTATTTTATTTTTTAAATATCTTAATTTAATTCTAAATTAAACATTGTATATTGTATGTATATGAAGCCGATTGCTTAAGCATATACAAATATACTAATTGAGTCAGCACTTGGGGAGCATACAGCATAACATTTCTGCATTTAAAGAGAGTATGTGTTTTGTTAGTCAGAGGCTTCCCAAGCATGACCTTGTTATATTTTTCTTTTTGCCAATTTTGTATTAATGTCAGCCTGTTTATGTTATTTTTTTTTCTCTGTGTTTTGTTTAGATGCAGTGTATGTCCTGTGCTATTCTTTGATTCTGCTTTCCATCGACCTCGCCAGTCCTCATGTGAAGAACAAAATGTCAAAGAGAGAATTTATCAGAAACACACGGCGTGCTGCTCAGAATATTAGTGAAGAATTTGTAGGGCATCTTTATGACAACATTTACCTTGTTGGCCATGTTGCTGTCTAGATGCAAGATCTATAGAGTCTAAAACCGAAGTATAGTCCTAGGACTGCTCCCCAGTGCTGCAACTGAGATGGCAAATATTGGGGTTATGTTAGTGCTGGTCATTCTAACCTCTGGCTGCAATCTAATTATGTGTTCTCTTCTTTCTTAGCAATGAATATGATTGCAGAATTATTTTTTTATTAATAGTTTTGCTTATCATGTCCTGCACATACCAGTGCCATTAGACTGACTTAGCCACTTATGACTGTTAAACTGACATTACAATGTAGGCCTTCTTCAGGGTGTTGGATCTAAAAACACTAGATTTTGTTTTTGAAAGCATTTACCAATGCATTGTTTTTCTTTTTTAATATCTTGTAATTTGTACATAAACTAAAGAGATTTATAATCCTAATATAAAATATTAAATATGTAAGTATTTTAATTTAAGTTTTCTTGTTTCTCACTTCTTGACTTGGTCATTTTTTCCCATCTTCTAATACAAAATAATTTTGTCAAAAAACAGGGTTTGACATACTGTATGTGAGCAAGGTTTCCTGAGTTCATAAAACAAAAATCGAATGTAAAATATTCAGTAAATTAGGGGTCTGTTTATAGATGATACTGTTATCCACTCTTCTTTGGACACAGCAATGTTAGTCCACATTAATTTTTTTTTGTCCCATTCATAAAATGCAGTTCCCAGTGTGGAGCTTAACACAGCAGAGATAACTTTCTGATTATTGCAGAGGCAAGTCACATGACGGAGTTCCTCTTCCATTTTTTTTTTTTCATCCATATGTAAAGTGTTTAATTTGCTTCAGAGTCCCATAGCAAGTGGAGTGCAATGCTTAGGTATTTTTAATTTGTATAGACTTCATTATTGATATGTTCAACCAAAATCTGTCTGCACAACTGTATTATGTCTGCAACCATATACATATATTTTAATAGTAAGTGGAAATTAGCCAATCATACTGTATATTGACTTTTAAGACTGATTGTAAAAATCTCAGACCTTGCAACTCAAACAGGTAGGCTGTTGTGGTTATTAAATCAAGACAAGGCTCCCAAACCTTTAACCCCAAAATTTAGAGAACACAAAGGTCAATATATCAAGAAATACAGTTGAGTATTGCACTGTATTTTGAGTATTGCACTGTTTTGCAAGTATTTTTTCTGTCTTAGGCGATAGAGAGTAAATCAGATGAAAGTGATGTTACCAGAATTAAGTGACGGGCAAAATATATTCATCCCAAAGCCGGTTACATGGACCCACATAACACAAGTTAGCACAAGCACATCTCGAAAATCATGCAATATGTATACTCAAGGGATATCATCCCATTCAAAAACCCATCCACAATAATACCCATGTCATATACCCCTATTCCACAGAGTCAAATGACTTCTCAATCTCTACTGCCACTTAATTTCCATACCCAGATTATTATGTTGAGTGTGAAGGGGTGTGATAGATATTCATATCTGCTGCTTTGTTAGGTATGAAACCCACCTTAACCCTTGTAAGTATCTTGAAGTCCATATTAAAAAATGAATGGGCGTGTATACGGAGCACAGAAAGGGATCCTTCTCTGTCTTGTGGAGTAAAGTCACATAGGCTTTAAACATCAAGGAAGGGAGTATGTCACCAGATTTACATTTGGAGCGTAAGAAAAGCTGCCAATTTTAAACTGCTAGCCTTTAAGGTCTGGGAACCATAGAGATTGACCTGTATAGCACCCTGTGGCTAACTACACATGCTGCACTATGTGCCAAAGTTGGCTCCCAAAGCAGAAGAATCCAGTGTCCACAGAGGCTTCAATAAAAAATAACTGAATGGATTAAAATGAATTCTTCTCCAGAAGAGATCAGGTCTATTTCCTATGGCCACTTGCATAAAACCATCTCACGGAGGGCCACCCTAGCAAGTTTTTTTTTTTTTTTTGCCAGTCTCCAATCACTTGAATGTAACCTGCATATGACTCAGTCTGTGAATACAGATCCAGTGTCCTGTACTGTACAATTGAGCATTTGTGAGGTAAGAGACTGATGTCTGCTGAGAAGACCTGGTAGGCTGGCATGCAGTCAGTTTCCCAATTCATTTCAAAGGTAGGTGTTCAGTAAGGTTGAGGTCAGGGCTCAACCTCACATTGAAACAACTTATTTACTGGCCTGATTTTATGTCTGGCAACTGAATAATTTGAAAGGGGTGTCTATATACTTTTGGCCATATAGTATAGAAGTTGCTCTAATAAGAGAACAAAGATGAGACGATTTTAAGCAAGCCCGATGCAAGCACCCTCTACTGCAAATACCTGAAAATTGTCTGACTGGTAACTACACAGATGTGGGTATAACTAGAATTATTTGGACAAAAAATGTAATTGGGAGGGGATATCTGGATTGCAAAGTAATATAGTTTGGAGGAAATATTTGTGGTGATGCCCTAACAAGAAGTATGAGAAATAACTTGAAATATTTACAGTGCCTTGAAAAAGAATTCATACCCCTTAAAATTTTCCACATTTTGTTTTGTTACAACCAAAAATGTAAATGTATTTTATTGGGATTTTACGTGATAGACCAACACAAGGTGGCACATAATTGGGAAGTAGAAGGAAAATTATACATGGTTTTAAAAGGTTTGTACAAATATCTGAAAAGTGCGGTGTGCATTTCTATTCTGCTCCCCTGAGTCAATACTTTGTAGAACCACCTTTCACTGCAATTACAGCTGCAGTGTTTTTGTCCATTCTTCTTTGCCTAATAGCTCAAGCTCTGACAGATCGGATGGAGAGCGTCTGTGAACAGCAAATTTCAAGTCTTGCCACAGATTCTCAATTGGATTTAGGTCTGGACTTCGACTGGGCCATTCTAACACATGAATATGCTTTGATCTAAATCATTCCACTGTAGCCAGAGAATTGCCTCACTCAGCAATGATGGATCACAGGCACAAGGGAATTGGGAAAGAGGACCTGCAGGAAAGTCAAACCACTGCTCAGGCTGATAGCTGTTGCCTTGACCCAAAGATTCAGATTGGATATTCGGTAGTTTTTGCCCCTCATTCAGCGGGAGCCAGGCATCATATGTAGACATGGTATTTCTATGGCTTCTATATCTTCTTGGTATAGAGCGTGTGAATCAACCAATGCATTATATGATGTAGTGAATTCGCCCATTTTGTCTTCGACAGTACTGACCCGTCCTCCCAAGTCTGCAATTTCCCCCTGGCATCGAGCCATAGCTGTGATAATGTTAGCCTGGAGGGAAGCATGCAAAGTGTTAAGCATACTCTTGATGGTTGTATCCGACACTGGTTGCCCTGTAGTGTGGAATGAGGCAAAAACGTCCGGACAGGGAGACTGAGAGGGCTGTGTGTGCTGGTCAGAACTAACCTCCATGCTTGTAGCCTGTGCCAGGAGCTTGGGATCCATCCTCGGTCGGGATTCAACAGGGCTCTGTGATGGAGTAGGAGGTGAAGATGCTCCAGAGTTGTATGTGGGAGTTCCAGGGCCTGCTTGCAGAGCGCACAGCGGTGAAAGAGCGTGCGTCCCCTCCCCCCGAAGGTCCGGAGTGCTGGCCGCAAGAGGATGCCTTGCTGATCCCTGCAACATGTCCCCGCCGCCATTTTGGCGGAGCCCGGCGGGCACCGCCGGGAAGAAATCCTGCATTTTTTTAAGGGATGCCGTGTTGTTCCGCCGCTGGGGCATAGCACGGGCGAGGGGTTCAGACGTTCGGTCCGTGGTGGAGAGCCGGTCAGAGGGCGCTGTAATGGGCAGAAGAAGGCTGTCGAGCCGGGACCTCACAGGAGCTCTCAAATCAAGCGGCCATCAGCTTCGGCGGTCGCCACGCCCCCCTTCTATGGCTTCTATATGACCGCTTCCTGCTGCCAATGGCTCCTAAGCAATGTATCCCTAGCAACCACTGCTATCAGTGGCACATAGATTACATGGCAGAGGATTCCTGGATATGTAAGCAAAGGGCAAGGATAGCAGTGATGTACAGTAACTGCCCAAATATTGACTCTGGCCATATTTGGGCAATGACATTGACCTAATATAGGAATGGCTATATTTTCTCAATAATGTCACTATTATCCCCGCCTTTCCCTTTTATAGCTAATGGCAGCTCTGGGAGCTGATATTTTTTTTTTTTTTTTTTTTTCCATTGAAAATTTTTTTTATTGATTTTTTATACAAACAAACATAGTCATAACCAAAGTCATTGCATAGTCTATCATGGTATACACAGTAGAGTGATATTGTGATATTGGCATACAACAGAATAACATACAGCCGAATAACATCATCACCGAATAACATTGTAACATGGTCAAAGGCAGTGTATGTAAATACATTTAGATACTCAGAGATATGTGAAATCTCAATTGCTCTCTCGGTACCCTGTCCATATTCTCTTGCTCCCTGTTTAAATTTATGATATAAACAATATAGGTCTTGTACTAAGCGTCATTTGCGATTCTAAAATCGAGGAAGGCTATTGAATAGGGAGGGTAGATAGGGAAGGCCAATGTGATGAGGATACGTACAGTAGTGTGGTGGAGGTGGATGGAAAGGGAGGCTAAGAGGGCTGAGGAAGGGGTGAGAGGAAGGGGGAAGTGGGCAAGAAGGAGCGGGGGGGAGAGGGGGGGAGGGGGTTGACTGGAGGGAGGAGGAAAAGGGAGGAGGAATGGGAAGGGAGGGTAGAGGGGGAAGAGTGGTAGGTGCCAAGGGGGCGAGAAGAAGCGAGGAGTCACCAGGTAAGGAGGAGGGAGTAGAGGAAGGGAAAGGAAGAAGGGGGAGGACAAGAGGGAGAGGAAGCGTAGGAAGAGAGTAGGAGGGGGAGTGGGAGGGAGATGGGAAGGGAGCGGGGAGGGAGGTGGGGGTGAGGGGTAGGAAGGGAGAGGGGGGGGGAGACGACAAGAAGCGATAGGGGGGGAAGATAGAAGGATACGAGTAGCGGAAGTGAGAGGGAGAGAGGGTGGAAATGGGGTAGTAGGGGGAGAGGAAGAGAGTTAGGCAAACATCATACAAGAAGAGGGGGGGGTACCAGGAGAGCTTGAGTACAACAACCTGGAGGCTTCCAGGCAAACATACCTAGGGCCTCTGCCATATGACATGACTACTTGATAGAGTCCTATATTTGAAGGTAGTGTATGCCTTGCAATGACAATAAACACCAAAAATAATAATAAAAATAACAAAAACAACAGTAGGTCAGCAGAGCACCAATGAGTTCTAGCAATCATATAAACATGTAATCAGTGTTTGTCCGATACCCAAGAGGTCCATCTGGACCAATTTTTGTCAAACCTGACACCTCGTCCCGACTTGTAGGCAAGCAGCTTTTCATAGGCAAAGTTAGTTTTTACCAACGCGATAGCTTCTGAGGCGTTAGGAGCCGCCGTTGATTTCCATTGTCTAGTTATGAGGGTGCGGGCCGCCAGCAGTATGTGAGTGACCACATTGCAGCAATCTAGAGGAAAGGCCTCAGTCCCTATGTTTAATATAGCCAACGCTGGAGAGGGGCGGGTCAGCACCCCAGTAATACTGGAGATTATGGAGAACAATTTGTTCCAGAAGCTCCTCAGGTGTCCACAGGACTAAAACACATGGGTGATATGGGCCACCTCACCACATCCTCTCCAGCATAGAGGCGAGTAATCCGTCATAAATTTAGACAATCTATACGGTGTAAGATACCATCTCAAATTTATCTTTTGCGACAGTTCCCAATGGTTAGTGCACTACGAGGATTGTCGTACGGACCGAAAAGCTGCCTGCCACTGCTTGTCAGTGAACGTGGTATCCAGGTCCTTCTCCCATTTCAGAAAGGGGACTGTTTTACTATATTCCTCTTTGCGTTGAAGGGAGTTGTAGAAGAGGGATGTTCCTTTGACCGAGCGTAAGCCGCCCATTAGGAACTTCGAACCCTGTGTCGGTTCGTATATGTGAGGCGTAACTAAGGAACGAAGGAAGTGAGCTATGCGGAGGTACAAGTAGTGTTCGGTGGATGGAAGCGAATATTCTTCCTGCAGGCTGGAAAATGATTTCAAACTATCTCCCGACAAGATGTGGTCTAGGGTGGCTATACCTCTACTAGTCCAGTGTCGAAGAGAGGTGTGGGGGATAGCAAGTTCCAACACCCCCATCGGAACCGGTACCCTTGTCATCAGGGAGGGTTGGAGCGCGTTCGCCCTGAACTCGCGCCAGGCCAAAAGAGAAGCCTGGACCAAGACAGGGAGCACTTTCAGTGTTCTGGGGCTCCACACATCCGCCAAAAGCATCATCCGCAGGGGGAGGGGAGAGCAGATCTCAGCCTCCATGTTGCTCCATACCGTTGGGAACGTTGGGTCCACCCAGTGCCTCAATGAGGCCAAATGGGTAGCCACAAGGTAGTCCTTGATGTCAATCATGCCCATTCCCCCTGCAGACCAACACTTGATCAGGAATGAATGAGCGCTCCTAGGTCTCTTGCCTCTCCATACTAAGCACTTGAGTGCCGCCTGTAGTGACGCCAACATTTTTCGGGGTATCGGGATCACCAGAGTCCGAAACATATATAAAATCTGGGGTAAAAGTAGCATCTTGAACGAGGCAAGGCGGCCCGACCAAGTGAGTTCAGAAGTGGAGATTCTACGACATTCCTGCTCAATTTTTGTAATGAGGGGCGGGAAATTTGCCTCAGCCAGCAGTTCCACCTTGGGTGTCAGGTGAATTCCCAGATACGGGATGCTGTTTTGCTTCCATGTATAAGGGTATAAGCTCTTCAATTTTTGGCACAGATTTTGGGGTAGGCTAAGCGGCAAGATTAGAGATTTCGCAAAGTTGGCCTTGTAGTAAGAGACTAAGCTAAACTGCTGCAGCAGGGAATGCATGGCAGCCAGGGACCTCTCAGGGTCTGACATGAGGACAATGACATCGTCCGCGAATAAACTTATAACGTGATCTAGAGGAGGTGGTGATACCCCTAATGTTCGCGGAGGACCTCACAGCCTCTGCCAGAGGCTCAATGAGCAGATTAAAAATAGAGGGTAACAATGGGCAGCCCTGCCTCGTCCCGTTCGTAATTGGAAAGGCCCTAGAGAGCATATTGGAGTTATAGACCTTCGCCGAGGGGTTGGAGTACAGCGCCAGTATAGCCTGTAGTATGGAGCCCTGAAATCCAAATTTCTGCAACACTCTAGACATATATATCCAGTGGACCCGGTCAAAGGCCTTCTCCGCGTCCAATGAGAGCAGCCGACCGGGCCCAGCCCTGTCCACAAGCCCGATGACCCTCCTGGTCGCATCTGAGGCCTGGCGGCCTTTGATAAAGCCCGATTGGTCCGAATTGATAAGATCCGGTAGGATGGGGTGAAGTCTAAGGGCTAAAACCTTTGCGTACAATTTCACGTCTGTGTTCAATAGCGATATTGGCCTAAAATTGGGAGGAGATGTAGGGTCCTTACAGGCTTGGGCAATGTTACAACATACGCTTGAAGTAGTTCAGTAGGCATAGAGGCAGAGGACACAGCTGCCGCGTACAGCTTGGCTAGGTGTGGACTGAGGGTCGACATAAACTTTTTATAGTATAGATTGGGGAGGCCATCCGGTCCCGGAGACTTCCCCGTCGGCAGTGTACGGATTGCCCGTTCCACCTCCTCAGCCGAAATCGGGGCGTTCAAGTCCCGTAGCTGAGAAGTGGAGAGAAGCGGTAGGTTGAGAGAGTCTAAAAAGGAAGAAATGATTGCCTCCATTGGTTGTGGGGTATCTGGATCATGTTTTAAATTGTATAAAGTTTAGTAATAATTGGCAAAGGAGTCAGCAATTTCTTGGGGGTTCGTGATTTTAGTATTATTGGTGGGATTTATGAGATATGTTATTTTACTTTTGAGTCGTTTAGCTTTTAACTTGTTAGCTAGCAACTTCCCAGCCTTGTTACCGGCCGAGTAGTGTGACAATTTGAGAGCTCGGAAATATTTGTCCTGCTGGTCCACCAGGAGATCCCACAAGGCGGACCTATGGTCCTTTAATTGTTGGGCTAGACGCGGGGATGGGGAAGATTTGTTGAGGGGTTCTAAGCGGGCGATCTCAGCCAGGAGCCCGTCCAGGCGCCGCGTCCTCTGCCTCTTAAGTTGCGCACACAGTTTTATAAGAACACCCCTCATAAAAGCCTTGTGGGCACACCACACTATCGTGGGATCAGAAACCGACCCCGCGTTATGCTCGAAGTACTCCTCAAGGTGCCGCTTAATGTGGGAGGCATGTTGAGGAGAGTCCAACACCTGACTGTTTGCCCGCCACAAATAAGTAGGGCTTGGAGAACGATGTTCCTGAAGCGTAACCGTCACCGGGGCATGGTCCGACCAAGTGATGTTGTGAATGGTCGAGTTCTGGACAGATTGCAACAAGTGTTTGTCAACCAATACCATGTCTATGCGGGAATATACATTATGCCTTTGAGAGTGATAAGAGTAGTCACGTTCGCCTGGGTGAAGGCATCTCCAAGCGTCGAACAAGTCCACCTCATGAAGGAGGGATTGTAAAGCAGGGGGTGGGCGTCTAGGGTTGGATGAAGTGTCCAGGGTGGGGGTCAGCCGTTAAATTAAAATCCCCACAGACCACCACAGATCCATATCTATGCTTGTCCAACATACGAAACATTTTCCTCCAGAAACACAATTGGCGGGTGTTAGGGGCATATGCATTGAGCACCGTGTAGGGGGCATTATTCATTTCGCATTGCAGGAGTATGTAGTGCCCATTTGGATCTACTAAAAGATTGCGCAGGGCAAAGGCAACAGAGTCTCTAATTGCAATGAGGACACGTTTGCGTTTCTGCGGGGCTGATGACGTAAAAATGTGCGGGAAGTTTCTGTGGGACAAAGTTGGTGGTCGGGAACTCTGAAAATGGGTCTCCTGGGTGCACAAGACATCGCTCTTGAGCTGCAGAGCTTCCTTCCACATGGAGGACCGCTTGGCCGGGTGGTTTAGGCCACGAACATTAAAAGATGTGATAGTAATAGTCATGGTGAAAGTATAAGGAGATGAATCGCGTTACCTGGATCCCGGCTGCACCTGAGGATTGGCAGAGGTGACTCCCATAGACGTATCCATGGCCCGGGGAAACTTCGATCCGGGGGATCCGGAGGCTGTCTGCTGAACTCCAAAGCTGGCTCGATGATGCTGCTGATCCACATCGGGAAAAAAATAAAGAAGAAAAGTAGTGGAACAAAGGAATAAACTTGGTTAACGTTCGGCAAAGTTAAAAAAAGGAGATGAAACTCGTAAGCAGGTATACTGCACATGTTGTAAGGGGGTAAAGGCAGTCACAGTGGTCAGACTCAGGGAGGGGAACTATTGCTTAAAGCCGGAGACGGCTGTCCCTTGGATGATTTCTTCCCCTTCTTTTTGTGAGATACAGTGTGCCACTCCTCAGGTAGTGGGGAAATACGGCCAGAGGGCGCCAGTGGGGTGGAGCTTTGATCAGGCAAAATACCCCAGGTCTGTAGAAGCCGCAAACCATCCTGCAGAGAAGTGATGACATGTGCCTTGTTGTTATAAGTGATGGTGAGCTTTACAGGGAATCCCCACTTGTAGACAATGGAATGGTTTCTCAGGACTTTTGTGAGTGGGTGGAGAACTCTTCTCTTCTGTAACGTGTGCTGAGATAGGTCTGCAAACACCTGGATTTTAGAGTAAGGGTCAGAGACCGGGGTCTTTTTGCGGAATGCGGTCATGAGGTTATCTTTGACATGGTAAAAGTGCACTCTCATGATAACCTCACGTGGCACGTCATCTGGCAAATATGAGGGCTTAGGGAGCCGATGAATCCTGTCGATGACAAGCTCAGACAGCGGGGTATCTGGGAGTACTGACAAAATAAGGTCGCGGGCGTATTTGTCCAGGTCCCCAGTGTGTACTGATTCTGGGACCCCCCTAAGCTTCACATTGTTCCGCCTAGAGCGGTCTTCCATGTCTGCAATTTTGGATTTCAGTTGCTCTATCTCATCCTCATGTCCATAGTGGGAGTCAATAAGCTCATTATGAGATGCAGCGAACTCCCCCATCTTGCTCTCCACTTTGTCCATGCGGCCTCCCAGGGCCTGCACCTCCACCTTAAAGGAGCGGACACACTCCATGAAATCTGCATGCATGGAGGCTCGCAGGGACATCATCATGTCCTTAAGCCTGGGCTCCGAGACCGGGCGCTCACATGTGGGGAATGTGTCAATATTAGGGGACAGCTCCCTAGTGGAGTCCATGGAGGAGTGCCCTCCACAGCTTATCTCCGCCGCATGTGCTTCCTCCGAAAGCCGAGGTTTACTCTTTACCGGACTCCTGGATAGCGGGGTGGAGGCCGCAGGGGACCTAGGCTGGCCCGCCTTCTGTGCCGAGGGCTGAGGAGAGCTTTGTGATGCCGGGGATGAGCCGCTGGAAGAGGCCGGAGACCCGCCGCCGCCATCTTGGCTGCGCTGCCTTTCCTGGGTCATGAAAAAATGTTGAAGTTGGCGCGGCTGGCCTGCATCCTTCTTCTTCCTGGCCATCACGAAGGTGGGTTAGTCTCCTCCGCTTGTTGTGGCAGCGAAATGGGAGCTGAAGGGATGATTGGGACGCCGATGGATGCCGATTGTCTCCCTGGTCTGGCGGAGCTGTAGGTTCAGACGTCCATGCAGCTACGCGGCGACCACGCCCCCCCCCCCCCACCCTGGGAGCTGATATTTAATTGTCAGCTTCTTTTTTTAGGAGAAAAAGGGAACACACACTCCTCCAAAGGTCCCGGAAATATTTTGGGGACCTTTTTGGAGAGGTCTAAGTGACATTTTTTTTTTTTTTTTTAAATAGGAGACAGAATTGAAACGTCATTTTTTCAGCAGTTTTAAACCATTTTTCCTTTGTGCACTGATACATGTTCTCCATGGCAGTGCCTGTCTCCATACTTTTTATTGTTTTACAGCTATTTGCCTGTTAACACAGAAAGTGTGTATTTTTTTGCATTTATTTTTTTATCAGATTTCAAGATTTACAGCAATAAGTAAGTTGAAAGTGAGAAAAAAAAACACAAACTAATGTCTCACCCAATATTTATGTAATACAATGTCATTGCTAGTAGGAATAAACATACAGTCAAACCCATGGGTAAACATACAGAGATTGAACATCATATAGGCATAATTGACTCAAAATATTGCCAAAACTGGGTCTAAGTTGTTGTACCAGTGAACCATATGAACATGACATTACCCATCCGCTAACGGTATTCATATGTTGTCCTGCAAAATTATATCTTAGGAGCAGTAAATAATATAATACTATAAAAACAAGCAGTTGCCTTGTCAAGAGAAAAGGGTGGCGAGCAAGAAAAAAAGAGCTGCCCATTATGGGGTTGAGCACAGCAAAAGGAGTCCCAGGATAGCAGTGTGATACAAAAATTAGTTACAGTAAGAGAAAGAAAGCAGACCATATAAAAGACTAAAAAAAAAAAAAAAAATTAAAATAAGCACTAGGCGGGAGAAGAATAGGTTACCAGCGTTTGGTCCTCAGAGGATTACTAAACCAGCCTTGTCTCATTAGCCTATTCAAGGGTGTGGTAGTTATCTTGTGAGTTACAGAAATCAACCAGTCAATATTCTATCAAATTCCTCTGTACATGAGTACTCAATCCAATAAAGCCCTCTTGAATCTTCCTTGTGTACCTTTCAGGGAACTAGTCAGGCCCTTTTTTTCTCTAATGTCCTCTACCCTGTGGAACCAATGCCACAGGGAAGGTGGATCCATAGATTTGTAACATAGTCGCAAATGAACATCCACGTGACAATAACTAAATATCTTGCAACCAAGACAGAGAACCTCATTCTGGTGTAATAGAAGAAAGGAGGGTGTAAACGGTATTGGTCTATCTGTAAACTTATGTGTTTATAGCATGCGTATGGAGTCATAAACGTGTTGGTATTGAACATGACCAGAATTTATGTAACATGTCACCCTTGTCAAAGAGGGATATTTGGTCTGGTAACATCAGTCACACACCTCCATCCCGATATATGCGAAGCAAAAATAGGAAAAATGGCCCGTGGGACTTTATATGAGGTGTGTCACTATGGCTGAAAATAAGAGTTTTAACCAAATCAGGTATATGAAACTTTTATTGCTGTAAAATGGGAGTGCATACAGTGCACGACAGTATGTCATATATTACATCGTGATGGTACAATGAATCACAGTCTCATCAAAATAGCCATAAGTACATGTATCATAGTAAATAAATACATAGCATCTTGAGCTGACGTGTTTCGCGAGATACACTCGCTTCTTCAGAGTAAATGCATAAGGAATAGGTCTAGAAAGAAAGAGACATGCTTGTATTGAAGAAACGGCAAACAAGAAAACAATAAGGTAAAAAGCGTATAATATATATGAAATATATACTGTAAATATGAGGAACTCAATAAAGAGTGCCAAATACTCACAGGCCAATGTATCTGGGATCACAGTGGGCTGGTTGGGGCGGAGGCGGGGAACGTCTGACCCGGGAGCTGAAGGGTCCAAATGGGCCAGGCCAACACGAGGGCCCATGGTAGATAAGAGACCAATGAAAGTGATGAGGAGAGACTGTGTCTTTCAATTCTATCATTGACTGCAAATAAATAATGTCGTACATAATAAATATTACTAGATATAGTAATATAATAAATAATATCGTACATAATATATATTGCTGGATATAATATTCACATATCGGTAATGGCGTATAAGTTACATATCGGAATAATAGATGTTGAAAGTAATAGTAAGGATAAAAGATGGGAAATTTGATATAACAAGAAAGTTAATGTAAGATGCATGAGAATAGGGTGTCAGACATGTGTTAGTCAGCAAATAAATGGGGTATGTTAGGTGAGCGTGCTATAAAGAGTGGGATATACTTCCCACTCTGTCATGGGACGATAGACTGTTGAATAGTGTGATGTGAAAAAGATCATAATACCAGAGGTGATCAGTAAATGAAATAGTCCATAAATAATGTGAAGATATTGTTGTGGGAATGGAACAAAGGTTAGTGACGTAAATGTGCAGATAGCTGGGAGGTGCTATTGGACAAATGATGGAGACATGAAATAAGTGAGGGGGAATGTGTGAGAAATGAAAAAGCACCTCTGATGAGAAATAAACAGCGGGC
The DNA here is from genome assembly GCF_965119305.1 of Pelophylax lessonae. Taxonomy (NCBI): domain Eukaryota; kingdom Metazoa; phylum Chordata; class Amphibia; order Anura; family Ranidae; genus Pelophylax; species Pelophylax lessonae. The sequence goes on along the minus strand of NC_138768.1, from coordinate 702,439,277 downwards.
AAAAGGACGTGATGTGAAAAGTGCTTACCGTGTTGGTGGATAGCTGATAGCAAGGAAAAAATGTGAGAGCGTGAAAAGAAAAACAGAGAAGTGTCCCAGAGGTAATCTATCCATGGGTGTCTCAGGCAGGTCGACTCCATAGGATCCTAGCGTCATGTGGCGGGCGGAATGAAAGGTCTAACAGGGGCTTGCGCCGACCGTGACCAGAAGCGGGGAGAGGGACGCAGACTGCAATCTCACCCCCGCCGTCCGCAGATGTACTGGCACGCAACGGCGTGGTGACGCCGGAAGAGGCGTCAGAGTCCCACGCTGGAGGTGCGGCATGGCGCCGATGTATAGGTGGCCCCACCTGACGAAAACAAACGGCGGGGTCAGCAAGGGAGAAAACCGCCTCCCTCTTCATACATCGCAGCTCCCGGGACAGACAACAACCCCCCCCCATCCCCCCCCCCCCGGGGGACCACATAGCAGCGCACAGTGGAAACCAGAAGGAATACAGGGAGTGCAGAATTATTAGGCAAATGAGTATTTTTTGAGGATTAATTTTATTATTGAACAACAACCATGTTCTCAATGAACCCAAAAAACTCATTAATATCAAAGCTGACTATTTTTGGAAGTAGTTTTTAGTTTGTTTTTAGTTTTAGCTATTTTAGGGGGATATCTGTGTGCAGGTGACTATTACTGTGCATAATTATTAGGCAACTTAACAAAAATCAAATATACAGTATACCCATTTCAATTATTTATTTTTACCAGTGAAACCAATATAACATCTCAACATTCACAAATATACATTTCTGACATTCAAAAACAAAACAAAAACAAATCAGTGACCAATATAGCCACCTTTCTTTGCAAGGACACTCAAAAGCCTGCCATCCATGGATTCTGTCAGTGTTTTGATCTGTTCACCATCAACATTGCGTGCAGCAGCAACCACAGCCTCCCAGACACTGTTCAGAGAGGTGTACTGTTTTCCCTCCTTGTAAATCTCACATTTGATGATGGACCACAGGTTCTCAATGAGGTTCAGATCAGGTGAACAAGGAGGCCATGTCATTAGCTTTTCTTCTTTTATTCCCTTTCTTGCCAGCCACGCTGTGGAGTACTTGGACGCGTGTGATGGAGCATTGTCCTGCATGAAAATCATGTTTTTCTTGAAGGATGCAGACTTCTTCCTGTACCACTGCTTGAAGAAGGTGTCTTCCAGAAACTGGTAGTAGGACTGGGAGTTGAACTTGACTCCATCCTCAACCCGAAAAGGCCCCACAAGCTCATCTTTGATGATACCAGCCCAAACCAGTACTCCACCTCCACCTTGCTGGCGTCTGAGTCGGACTGGAGCTCTCTGCCCTTTACCAATCCAGCCACGGGCCCATCCATCTGGCCCATCAAGACTCACTCTCATTTCATCAGTCCATAAAACCTTTGAAAAATCAGTCTTGAGATATTTCTTGGCCCAGTCTTGACGTTTCAGCTTGTGTGTCTTGTTCAGTGGTGGTCGTCTTTCAGCCTTTCTTACCTTGGCCATGTCTCTGAGTATTGCACACCTTGTGCTTTTGGGCACTCCAGTGATGTTGCAGCTCTGAAATATGGCCAAACTGGTGGCAAGTGGCATCTTGGCAGCTGCACGCTTGACTTTTCTCAGTTCATGGGCTGTTATTTTGCGCCTTGGTTTTTCCACACGCTTCTTGCGACCCTGTTGACTATTTTGAATGAAATGCTTGATTGTTCGATGATCACGCTTCAGAAGCTTTGCAATTTTAAGAGTGCTGCATCCCTCTGCAAGATATCTCACTATTTTTGACTTTTCTGAGCCTGTCAAGTCCTTTTTTTGACCCATTTTGCCCAAGGAAAGGAAGTTGCCTAATAATTATGCACACCTGATATAGGGTGTTGATGTCATTAGACCACACCCCTTCTCATTACAGAGATGCACATCACCTAATATGCTTAATTGGTAGGCTTTCGAGCCTATACAGCTTGGAGTAAGACAACATGCATAAAGAGGATGATGTGGTCAAAATACTCATTTGCCTAATAATTCTGCACTCCCTGTATAGTGTCCAGTGTGAGAATATCACACTGGGCAAATGTAAAAAAATATATATATAATACGGATTGTAAATAAAAAATGAATAATAAATAATAATGAATGAAAAATAAAAAGAAATAATGAAATAGGAAAAAGTACAAATAAATAAATGAAATGAAGATAAAGAATGGGAAAAAAGAAGGAAATAGAAAAATGCATAATGAAATAAATTAATGCAAAAAATAAATAAAACAGTTATAATAATAATTAGATGTGTTGGGAATTGATTGGTATAAAATAATCAGCCGCGATGGAACCAGACCATAGAAGGGCACTAGTGGGTGTCTTCCACCCGGATTCAATACAAAGAGGGATATTTGGTCTGGTAACATCAGTCACACACCTCCATCCCGATATATGCGAAGCAAAAATAGGAAAAATGGCCTGTGGGACTTTATATGAGGTGTGTCACTATGGCTGAAAATAAGAGTTTTAACCAAATAAGGTATACGAAGGTATATGAAACTTTTATTGCGGTAAAATGGGAGTGCATACAGTGCACGACAGTATGTCATATATTACATCGTAATGGTACAATGAATCACAGTCTCATCAAAATAGCCATAAGTACATGTATCATAGTAAATAAATACATAGCATCTTGAACTGACACGTTTCGCGAGATACACTCGCTTCTTCAGAGTAAATGCATAAGGAATAGGTCTAGAAAGAAAGAGACATGCTTGTATTGTCAGGGAACTAGTCAGGCCCTTTTTTTCTCTAATGTTCTCTACCCTGTGGAACCAATGCCAAAGGGAAGGTGGATTCATAGATTTGTAACATAGTCGCAAATGAACATCAACGTGACAATAACTAAATATCTTGCAACCAAGACAGAGAACCTCGTTCTGGTGTAATAGAAGAAAGGAGGGTGTAAACGATATTGGTCTATCTGTAAACTTATGTGTTTATAGCATGCGTATGGAGTCGTAAACGTGTTGGTATTGAACATGACCAGAATTTATGTAACATGTCACCCTTGTCAGCTCTGCACCTCCAACACATCTCAGACACAGAAGGGCATTCACGGTGTAAGATCATTGTGGTACTGTAGCACCAGGTTATGATTTTATGGACGGATTCTTGATCTTTATAACTGATGAATGATTTATAGTACAGAGGTAAAAGTGCGCTCTGCATGTGTTCAGTGCAGTTGGAATGTCTTGTAAAGTCATACCCCCTTCAGATTTACTTCTGTGGAGGGGATAGTGTTTCATGTATGCTGATTTGGAATCCCAGATAAATTTATTCTAAGTCAATTGAATATTTTTAGGATAGGTAAGCGGGATATCTATGGGTAGCGGTTGGAACAAACATAATGGCCTGGGCTGCAAACTCTGTTTAATCCCATTACATCTACCCGTTCACAAGAATGTGCACTTGGACCATCTGCCTATATCCTTCATAAAGGAAATTGTGACTATAGCTTAGGAGTAGCACTAGCCCACTGAATCTTGAGATAACGAGTAGGAGAAGATGCTCACTTGAAAGCAAAGTTGATCTTGAGTCCCTGTAATATGGACCCGGACAGGTTTAAGCTAAGCACATTTTTGGTAATCTATTACGTAGCGTCTAAGTTTGGACTTTAAATTGGGCGCAATGACATCCGGTTAACTGATAAAAGCAGATTGCATAGGTGGAGACCTTATGGCATTGTTGTTCAATCACGACACCATTAATATTCTGAGAAAAAAATGAGGATCGTGGTAAGTAAATAATGTAGTGTGAATGATGATGTATAAATATAAATGATGCATATCAATCATGAAGAATCCTAATCAATATACATAAGCAGTGCTATGACCATAATAAAACTCTGTCCAAAATAAATATCTCTAAAATCACATATAAATATATATAATAGAGAAATAAAGTCCAATAGTGGAAAGTCAGTCGCAAACAGAGTTCTTGAGGGGTCCCAGTGAGGGATATATCTCCAGTGTGGAACAAAAAGCTGACACTGTGTCCCTTCACCTCACCACGTGTAAATCTCCCCAAAGGAAACACGCTTACCAGATCCCACTGCAATAAAAGCCTGTAAAGATATTTCAATCTTGTCTGGACCTTCCAGATGCCAGAGCTCTGAGAGCCCTGCTCACGGCTGTGATAATCTCATGTACGCAGTGCATGGGAGGGAGTAAAAGAAAGGCACATAGAGAAGTACCGCCAGATACAAAATTCACTTCTTTATTAAATTCTCCCCCCCTCACCCATTACACTCACATCAAAATAGATCCAAAACAGCATAGAATAAAGTGGTATCGGCACCACGGGCACTGCCGGCCGCTTACTGGTCCTCTGTCCGCTTGTCTCTCTACGGAGAAGTCCTCTGACGAAACGCGTTAGAGCGGTGACTTGCGCGGTCACCCAGGCAACGGGACGCTGTGCGGCAGCTTCGGCAAGGTCCGGGAACTTCCGGAACGCTGACGAGCGGACGGAGGACCGGTAAGCGTCCGGCAGTGCCCGTGGTGCCGATACCACTTTATTCTATGCTGTTTTGGATCATCTGGGATTGATAAGTAAATAGATACCTAACATGTCATGCTTTAAAATTGTGTCTGCCATGGAATGGCGGCAAGCTATGATGCTTAAAATTTTCCATAGGCCACGCTTTAAACGCCTTTACAGGTTACCAGTTTAGAGGTGTACAGGAGGTCTGGTGCTAAAATGTATTTCTCTCGCTCTGACCTTTGCGACAATACCTCACATGTGTGGTGCGATCACTGTTTACATATGTGTGCAGGAGTAACGTATGTGTTTGCATTTGCAGTGGGACAGGAGCACTTTAAATTATTATTTTTTTTATTTATCTTATACAAAAAAAATATTTTTTTTTTTGTACTAACTTTATTATTACAAGGGATGAGCAACGTCCCTTGTAACAGCATAGGCCATGACAGGTCCTCTTTATGGAGTCTGGCCTCCCATGCAGCCGATCAGACACAGATCGGTCTGATCTGCTGCTTTCCTGGCTGCTGATGGCCAGGTAAACAAAGGGGCGGAACCGGAAGTGGCAAACTATTTGTCGCTCCTGGTTTCCAGGGTTACAGAGAGAGGGGAACGATGTCAGTTCCTCTCTCTCTGTACAAGGCAGCAATTGCCGCCAGCTGCATTGCTCCCGGCCTCTACCATGGGAACGAAGTCCCCTTTTAAAATTTGTTGACGTATTTATTCGGAAAGAAACGAACCACACATGTCTACAATGAAGATCAATACATGACCATGATGAAAAGTGCTCTCTGCGCATTAAATTGATGAGAGCGGTGCCCCAGGACCAATGTTTAACATAAAGTGGCTTACTGTCTGACAGCAGAAAACAGCAGAGCATATGTGCATGAGAAACTCTCCCAGACATCATCCCCGCTTGAATCACCCACATGAAACACCATCCCTCTTCGCAGGGTAGCCAGTTAAAACATGAAACAGGAGAGCTCCATATTGCAGTAGGGTCTTATATTAAAAAGTGTAAAAATCAAGCGGCCTGAGAACACAATGGTGTCACAAGATTGGCTCTGCCCAAAACATTTCCCCCAAAAGAGCATCTTCAGGGATAGAGATTGGTGCAGGTTTTATACAAATCTCTTAGTATATTCAATAAATGTCTTGTAACTTACCTTTCAACTTGTATCTTACTGGACATTGGGCGCTCCTTTTTACCCACCTTTTCAAGTCTACATGTAGAATGACCCTAAGGCCTAACCCTAAGGAAGCACCCCAAGCCCTAAAAAGGCTCACCAATTGGGTGCAAACCACTGGAAGGGATTTCTTTCTACTTGCCCACATTATCATCTACTCATGATCAGTGACTGATCAAGTCAGTCCAGTGCGGTCTCTAACCCTAAAAAGCTATTCTTTACTGTGGACACCATAAACTTTGAGGACTGACTCAACCCTAAGAGGAGTTTCACCCCTCCTAAGATTTTTACTGAAATTTTTCTTATGGGATATGATTTTAGGAAGAGATAGGTTATTCCTGTAATACAACCTGTCATTTTAGTTCTCAACAAACACCTTAAAGTTCCTATTGAGAATGTTCCCTTTTTTAAAGATTCTGTTGATAGACATTTTGAAAACTCCTTTGCCCTTGCAGGGTCAGCCCTGCAGCCAACAGCTGCTGCCAGGTCTATTCGTCAGACTATTGCTAACTGGACAAGACACATGAATAGAGACCCTGCTCTTTTACAGCTAATGCCCTCATCATTGTTGTTTCGTATTGCTCTAGGAAGGGTAATTTAACATTACTCGAAAAGTCCCTTATTTCTGTGAATGTGCACACGATGTTGTGGCTGAAAGCCTGGTCTGGTAAACCTACATGTTAAAAGCATCTTTTGCGCATGCCTTTTTGAGATAAAGGCCTATTTGGGGAATCCCTTGATACATTTATTAAGGGAGCCACTGGGTAACAGGTATTTCTGCCCCTCAAAAATGTCTAAGTTTGCTACTACTACTACAGCTACTACTTCTTTTCAGCAGAACAGTTCTTTTTGATCTCCCCAGGCATCTACTTCCAAACCAAGGCTTTGAACCTCCCTTAATTGCAAGCCCTGGACTTCCAAGTCAACCAAGCCTTTCAAGAAGCCCTCCTCGCACGGTAGGTGCTCCTACTGTTTTGAGTGGAGACACATCTATTGGCATTTGTGCCAGTATGGGTCCAAGGTGTCCCAGACCTTTGGGTCTGGCCAAAAGAAGACAGATTTAATGACCACCTTGCACCCATTTTAGGTACAAGGAGTGGTTGTACTAGTTCTGAAAGAATGGTTTCAAGGTTTATATTCAACCCTATTCACACTCCCAAATGGCGGCATTCACCCAATACTGGGGTTAAAAATCCTATGCAGATTGTCCACCGCAATTCTGGATGTAATCAACATGACTTTTTTCAAGCTGATGTAACTATGTAAGATCTGTCCTTGCGTCTCTTAACCAAGGGGAGTTCCTGGCATCAGTAGACATACAGAGTACCTAAATGCATATCCTATCTTCCCTCACATCAATGCTTTCTGCGGTTTGCTATAGAAGGCCAACACTTTATTTTGCAATATTATCATTTAGGCTCTCCTCTGCACCCCAAGTGTTCATAAAAGAACTTTCCCCGCATCTGGCCATATGGTATATTTTTGGCTGTTTAATGGTTTATTCTTTGCAATGGTAGATGGTTAAAAAAAAAAACAGTAATATAGGGTAAATTCTGCTGGTTGTTCTCCTCTTTCTTAATTACACTGGTCACACAGCGCCAGATTTTGTTTAGGATTTAAAGTGTGAAATAGGAAAAAAACAAACACACATTCTCATCTAAGTGGATGCAGCAACGGTGGATGCTGCATCTGTTCCCTGCTGCCTCTAAGAACTGAGTGATCAAAGACTGATGATGGCTCAGTTCTCAGTCTTCAGTGAGCAGAGAGCTGGTGACTGTCAGTCACTGGATCTCTGCTCTGTCCCTCCAGCACTCACTGGAGCACCGAGCTGTGGAGGGGACAGGAGCAGCTGACTCAGGCACTAAGCAGCGTGCTGAAAGGCAGAGCTAGCTGTCATTCAGCCATCTGGATAGATGACAACATTAACCTTTTTGCGACCACGCTATAGCCAAATGATGGCTACAGCGTGGCCACACTTTGCCTGGGGGGCAGTCATATGATGTCCTCCTGTGCTCACGCTGCCTGTGGTGTGCATCGGCAGTGATCTGCGATTGCTGCGTCCTTCAGACACAGCTGATCACAGATCGAGGTAAAAAGCCAATCACAGTGTCTCTTTGTTAAAAACAGGGGGTGTGGGAATACCAGCGCTATGGAGTGTGCTGTGCCAATAAAAGAGAAAATTTTGGTTTGAGTTGCCGCCAACCTACCTCTGAGGTAGTGTGTGAATACAAAGTGCAAGTGTTGTTGGTATTTACCACCTTGCGCAAAAAAATTATATACTGTACCTGTGCTGTGCAAATAGTGACAAATAAATAGTATAAAATAAGAGATCATAACGGATCAAAAAAGTGCACTGTGCACTTGTGTCATACTCATGTGGACCTGCAGGGGGTACCACAATACAAAGTGCTATGTGCTGAGACAATGCTATTAGTTATTCCAATTAAGTTTACAAAGAATTGTGCCAGTGAATTTTGTGGGAGATAAGTGCTCTCAGGATATATATCGTGCTGGGTATATCTGGTGCTGTTACCTGTGGCCCCCCACTAGGGAAAAGCACTTACCGCACAGGTTTAGGATTACACGTCAATCCAGAGTCCCATTTTTAAATCCACATTGGCACTGTAATTACAAAATAGCTTCCATTGTGTAGTATTGTTAGAGGTACAAGATATAAAGCATATTCACTCACAGTTGAGGAAGTTCACCGTCAGCATGCAGGGTCCGGCAAAGCCTGAGCGCTTCCGCCACCGGAAGTGACGTATGACGCAATAAGCCACGCTCTACGCATTTCGTCACTACAACGTCATCTGGAGCGTGCCATCTAGCGCTACTCCCGGTGCTTTTATAGGCTGTTAGATCGCCATGTTAGTCCACCCACAAGGGGCCAGCCAATCGGCCATATTTGTACACCTTGCGATGTTCTCTCCTGTGGTGGGTGCAGCCTAAATAAAGGTCATCATTTGAACTTCCTATATCTTATTTTATACTATTTATTTGTCACTATTTGCACAGCACAGGTATATATTTTTTTTGCGCAAGGTGGTAGCGCCGACAAACCAACAACACTTGCACTTTTTATTCACAGTGTCTCTTTACCACTTGATCAGCTGTTCCCAACCACAGCTGATTACAGATGTAAATGAGATTTGCCGGTTATCGGCAATCCTCCCCTCACACTGAGAGGACGTGAAGAGAGGAGAGCCACAAACTGGCGAATCTGCACAGGGGACATGTGCACTGACAACCAGGGCACTGATCATCAGTGTCCTGATGATCAGTGCAGCCCCAACAGTGCCCACCAGTGCTGCCAATCGGTGCCCATCAGCGATGCCTGTCAGTGCCAATCAGTGCTGCATATCAGTGGTGCAGCCTCATCAGTGCCTCATCAGTGCAGTATATCAGTGCAGCCCTATCAGCGCACATCAGTGAAGGAGAAAAAATACTTCTTTACAAAATTGTATAACTGAAACTAAAAAAAATGTTCTATCTTTTTTTCATTTGTTTAGCAAAAAAGGAAAAGAAAAAATCCAGTGGTGATTAAATACCACCCAAAAAAAGCTCTATCTGTCTCAAAAACATTATAGAAATTTAGTTTGGGTACAGTGTTGCATGACCCAATTGTCATTCAAAGTACGGCAGAGTCTGGACCTGCTGAATATGGTTGTTAGGAGTGCAAAACGAAGTGCACTCCTGTAATCCCTAGGAGAAGTAGGACCAAGAGAGCTTTGGCTTTACTTCTCATTTGAAATATAACTGCACATTTGCCCTGTCCCCTGTCCAATGAGATATCAATTACTAGATCAACCAGCTGTTTGTCAAAAATCTTCCTGGCTGAGCCCAGTCCTTTGCTCTGAAATCGTATTAATTTCTATGGAGTATAAGCTTCTGCTCAGAAGTCTAAAGGAGCAGGGGTAAGAGGGTGCTCTTAACCACTTGCCGACCGTATACTGTATATATACGTAGGCAGAGTGGCTCTCCCAGGCAAAACCACATATCGGTATGTCATTTGCCTGGGAGGAGCTAGGGGGCGAGCGTCAGGGTGGAAGCCAGTGCGAGTGTCAGGCGGCTCCGATTGCTGCCTGGCACTGGCGATCTCTCCCCGCTGAGAGAGAAGGACGTCGTTCTCCCTGCAGTGATCACAGAGCTCATGTGATCCTGCTATGTAGGATCGCATGTCTCTGTAATCATTTTTTACAAGCCCAACCCCCCCCCCCCCCACAGTTAGAATCACTCCCCTAGGCTTACATTTAACCCCTTGATCACCAACAGTGTTAACCCCTTCCCTGCCAGTGTCATCAGTGATTTTTAGCGGGACTGCGACATTGCTGCGGACAGACGGACACCTAACTGACATTTTTGACACTTTTGGGGGGACCAGTGACATTACTACAGTAATCAGTGCAAAAAATATGCACTGTTACTGTAATAATGACACTGGCAGGGAAAGGGTTAACACCAGGGGCGATCAAAGTGTTAAATGTGTCCCTAGGGGGTGCTTTCTAACTGTGTAGGAGATGGGCTTGCTGAATGAACACAGAGACCTGTGTTCCTAAATAGGAGGAACACAGGATCCCTGTGTTCATTACTGACAGAACAGCGGTCTGCCGTGTTTACAACGGCAGATCGCCGTTCTGTATCCACAGGGAGCGATCGCGGGTGCCCGGAGGACATTGCTGCCACCGGACCCGCTGATTGGCTCCCCCTGTGGCCAATTACCCGCACTATGGTCCCGGGAAGCAACATACAGGTACGTCGTTTCGCGGGACAGAGCCAACCTGTCGCAGTAAAACTACGACGGCTGGTCGGCAAGCGGTTAAAATAGAAATCTATCTATCATATAAAAATCTTTTTTTATACCTTCGATAAAATGTGCTTTTTTTAACATTTTTTCATTTAACTGTAAATTAATTTCTCTAATAAATTTTTACTTTGGGTTTTATCCAGATGCGAGATGATGATATGCCAAAACTATGAGAAATGCCATAGTGCTGGAAATATGAGCATGGGCACCTGACATCATCATACACTATAGGAAGGAGATACCCCACCCAAAAAGCTGAAATAACTTAAGGGAGTTGTATCCTGTACAGTCATGCTTGCCAGTCTGTATTCCAGGTCAGAATACGGCCACTGGCTCTTTAGTTACAGGCCTATAAAACGTTCCAATAGCAACATTTCCAAGCTATCTAACATTTCCAAGCCATCGGCATTGCCTGTCGTCCTATGAGGAGACCGCAGACTCATCCCCCAGACAACATACGGCCCAGATCCGGACCCGGGAGTCCCCAGTGATACCGGAAGGGGGTGATGGATAGATTGCCTAGAACAGCCTGCACATTAAAGTACCACTGTGTCAAATAAATGGATATTCATATATCAACATCACTCATAATGTATAAATTCAGCTATCAATTGATGCTGATACAAATAGTTGCAATTTATTATAACATACAAACAACTTTTATTTTATCTTTAGCAATATGTCTGACCAGTGTCTGGATTAAATACACTGTCCGTGTGTTTAGTTAAAGCAGTCATCCATCCCCTCCCGTGGCTCAACTTTTTTCGTGTTTTTCTTTGGTTATCTGCATTGAATCACACAGAGATCATTATGCAAGTTGTTAATCAAGAAATCCAGCACCACCTCACCAGCCAAGGTTACCACTGAAGGTCCCATCACCAGGATACACCCACAATCCAGAAAAAGGCCAGAAAACTATCTGGGGGGGGGGGGGGGGGCGAGTGCGGGAGCAGATAATTTGTTACAGGGAAAAGAAAAAAGTTTGAGAGCAATAGCTCTAACAAGTGATATTATAGGACATATATCTGTATCAAAAAGGTTTATAGAAACACATATAGTCCAATCACTCTAGTGTTGTTAAAGAGGTTTAAGAAAGATATATTTCTTTTTTGGATATATATATACAGTGGGTACGGAAAGTATTCAGACCCCCTTAAATTTTTCACTCTTTGTTATATTGCAGCCATTTGCTAAAATCATTTAAGTTCATTCTTCTTCCTCATGAATGTATACATAGCACCCCATACTGACAGAAAAACACAGAATTGTTGACATTGTTGCAGATTTATTAAAAAAGAAAAACTGAAATATCACATGGTCCTAAGTATTCAGACCCTTTGCTGTGACACTCATATATTTAACTCAGGTGCTTTCCATTTCTTCTGATCATCCTTGAGATGGTTCTACACCTTCATTTGAGTCCAGCTGTGTTTGATTATACTGATTGGACTTGATTAGGAAAGCCACACACCTGTCTATATAAGACCTTCCAGATCACAATGCATGTCAGAGCAAATGAGAATCATGAGGTCAAAGGAACTGCCTGAAGAGCTCAGAGACAGAATTGTGGCAAGGCACAGATCTGGCCACGGTTACAAAAAGATTTCTGCTGCACTTAAGGTTCCTAAGAGCACAGTGGCCTCCATAATCCTCAAATGGAAGACGTTTTGGACGACCAGAACCCTTCCTAGAGCTGGCCGTCCGGCCAAACTGAGCTATCGGGAGAGAAGAGCCTTGGTGAGAGAGGTAAAGAAGAACCCAAAGATCACTGTGGCTGAGCTCCAGAGATGCAGTCAGGAGATGGGAGAAAGTGGTAGAAAGTCAACCACTGCAGCCCTCCACCAGTCGGGGCTTTATGGCAGAGTGGCCCGACGGAAGCCTCTCCTCAGTGTAAGACACATGAAAGCCCGCATGGAGTTTGCTAAAAAACACCTGAAGGACTCCAAGATGGTGAGAAATAAGATTCTCTGGTCTGATGAGACCAAAATAGAACTTTTTGGCCTTAATTCTAAGCGGTATGTGTGGAGAAAACCAGGCACTGCTCATCACCTGTCCAATACAGTCCCAACAATGAAGCATGGTGGTGGCAGCATCATGCTGTGGGGGTGTTTTTCAGCTGCAGGGACAGGACGACGGTTGCAATCGAGGGAAAGATGAATGCGGCCAAGTACAGGGATATCCTGGACAAAAACCTTCTCCAGAGTGCTCTGGACCTCAGACTGGGCCGAAGGTTTACCTTCCAACAAGACAATGACCCTAAGCACACAGCTAAAATAACGAAGGAGTGGCTTCACAACAACTCCGTGACTGTTCTTGAATGGCCCAGCCAGAGCCCTGACTTAAACCCAATTGAGCATCTCTGGAGAGACCTAAAAATGGCTGTCCACCAACATTTACCATCCAACCTGACAGAACTGGAGAGGATCTGCAAGGAAGAATGGCAGAGGATCCCCAAATCCAGGTGTGAAAGACTTGTTGCATCTTTCCCAAAAAGACTCCTGGCTGTATTAGATCAAAAGGGGGCTTCTACTAAATACTGAGCAAAGGGTCTGAATACTTAGGACCATGTGATATTTCAGTTTTTCTTTTTTAATAAATCTGCAACAATGTCAACAATTCTGTGTTTTTCTGTCAGTATGGGGTGCTATGTGTACATTCATGAGGAAGAAGAATGAACTTAAATGATTTTAGCAAATGGCTGCAATATAACAAAGAGTGAAAAATTTAAGGGGGTCTGAATACTTTTCGTACCCACTGTATATATATATCCAAAAAAGAAATAAATCTTTCTTAAACCTCTTTAACAACACTAGAGTGATTGGACTATATGTGTTTCTATAAACCTGTTTGATACAGATATATGTCCTATAATATCACTTGTTAGAGCTATTGCTCTCAAACTTTTTTCTTTTCCCTGTAACAAATTATCTGCTCCCGCACTCGCCCCCCCCCCCCCCAGATAGTTTTCTGGCCTTTTTCTGGATTGTGGGTGTATCCTGGTGATGGGACCTTCAGTGGTAACCTTGGCTGGTGAGGTGGTGCTGGATTTCTTGATTAACAACTTGCATAATGATTTCTGTGTCTAAATTATATATGTAACATCTTTGTGTTTTAATATACTATCTCTATGACCATCTCCTCTGTAGCTACACGCCCCTGAGGAAGCATCGGCGAAACATGTTGGGCGCTGTTATGTGGAAAAAGCCGGTGGTATATCCGGTCTAGTCACTTAGAGTTACATATGATTTGACGAATGTATCACTGATCTTTTGAATGCTGTGATCTAGTAACCTTATATGTCCTGTTTTTCTTTGTGTTTTCTACAACATTTTTTTGTTGATTTTAAACTCAATAAAATTTGAATATTTTTATAGCTGATTGATTATTATTGATTACAAGCGGTACCGTTAAAGCCCCCCCCCCCTTTCCATGTCAGCCCTTTAATGTTTTTTGGCCACTTCGGTGGTTGCTCAGGAGAATCTGAGCACTACTTTCAACACGATAAATTAAGGTAAGTGAGCATTGTCACTGTAGGGCAGGAACCTTTTTACTGGTAGAATCACTAGGTGAACATAAAGGAAAAAAGAAACAAAATAGTAAACTTACATAGCCTCAACATCTAGGAAATAGTGAACGGCAACATATTACATTTTTGTTGGGTTTAGCTATGCCTTGTGCATTATCTTTGATGATTCTGTAAAGGCTAGTCCATGTAAAGCGTTTCTAACTGATCTTCAATGGATGTGACGAAATATTGATCTTCAGCTCACCAGTGACTACATTGTGAATGTCTTAAACCAGGGCTTGACAAATTTTCCTGAAATCTAGGAGCCAGCTAAAAAAGTTAGGAGCCAGTTTTTTTTTTTTTTTAACAAACAACCAAGCTTTATTTCCAAAAAAATAACATACTAAATTTACACATAAAGACGACTAGAACCCCACTCTCCTCTATAGCGCAATCGGATGGAAACAGACTGTCTGTCTGTTTCCATCCGATGCCATCTGATCCGATCCACGGGATGGATGGAAAATAGAACCACCATCCATCTGTTTTTGGCAGACAGGATCAGATGGCAGCAGATTACTGCTCCATAGAGGAGACTGAAGGGTCCGATCAGGTCTGCCTGAAAAACTGACAGGCGGACCTGATCGGACAGCCTGTGTGAAAGGGGCCTTCGGCTGTGGCATGGCGATGAGGAAAAAAAAACGTATATTATATAATATATAATTTTTTTTTTATAATTGAAAAAAAAAATAGAAAAATACATTTTTTTTTTATTATTGAAAAATAATAAATGTAATTTAATAATAGTTAAAAAAAATAAATATATATATATATATATATATATATATATTTTTTTTTTTTGATAATTTAAAAAATAAATGAATAATAATAATAACCACACTCCCTGTCCACTTACCTTTTAATCAAAGGTAAGTGGACAGGGAGATGAAGCCTGCAAAAACTTCCCTCTCATCTCCTCTTGGGGAAGGAGATGGACAGGCATTGAGGACAGGCAGGGGGGAAACAGCTTTAGTGACTGCTTGTCAAACTCCCGGCCACCACAAGAGGGCGCCAGTTCCCCGTTCTCTCACTGAAAAAGGCCGAAAAGCCGTGGCCTCAATTTTCGGACGGTGTTGAAGTCCGTGCACTCGGTGAGTGGTTGGGGGGGCGCAAAAGGGACAGGACACCTCCTGCAGTGCACCCCAGGCGCCGGTCGCTAATTCTAGTCGCCAATGCGACCTGGAGCCCGGGTTTGTCGAGCCCTGTCCTAAACCCACTTGTTTGGCAATAGGGACCCTGGCCTTTTCTTCTCAGGGAGTGATTCTTTCCTCAGGATGTTCAAAATGATGGCTGCCAGTCACTTTAGTTAAGGTATTTGTAGTTATTTTACACTTGGAAAGAAGGTACAGGGTGCATGTAGGTTTTCTACTAAATACACAGTCCTTGGTCTTCTACATATCTTTCTACCTTTTTGGGTCCCCCTCTCTCATGGCTATACTGACTTGGCTCTTAAACTTTAATGCAGGACAGCTTGGAATGGTTCCTGTGTTCATGTCCTATTCGGTCAATCACCACCCCCAATGTGGAGGATAACTGCAGTCTCCTTCCTCTAGGCCTAATGCCCCGTACACACGCACCGATTGTCGGCCAAACGATCGGCCGTCTTTTGTCCAGTGTTGTTGTGTCGGTTGAAATGTGCTCTAGACTGCACACGAATTTTGTCGGCCAACAACAACCAACTGCAGAAGTGATGTCATGTTCTGGTCTACTTTTCGTGTGTTTTTTCTTCACTGAGCATGCCCAGTCTTGATCATTTGATTTTTGTCGGCCGAAATCTGTACTGACTGAGGAACAATCGGCCGTTCTGCTGACGGCCAACAAAAATTTTATAGCCAGCACACCAGATTTTGTTCGGCCGAAAAGTCGCAGTCGGTTGTCGGAAGCATCATACTAACAAGCCGATAATCGGCCGATCGGGCGGCGGCCGAAAATTCACGGCCAACAATCAGTACGTGTGTACGGGCCTTAAGTAGAACTCTACGATAGCCAGTATCTTTAAGGGTTCCTCCCAGGAGGGATGATACTTGCAGCCCTTCAAACTCTTAGACCCAGAGACCTAGGAACAAATCAGATGTCACACTTGCATCCATACAGAGCAAAATCCTAAGAGGTAGGACCGTGTGTCAGGAAATGTGTCAGATTATATTATCTCTTCAAGCATGTAAAATAAGGCCCCCCCAAGCCTGTTGACTGAGATAATTCACTTAATACTTAGAGAACACACACAGACACACAACTAAACTAACCAAAGATCTGTCATTCCTGTAGAATCATCAAATCTACAAAAAAAGAACTTGGAAAAACACTACATCCTTAAATTACCATTTGGTAAATTGCAGTATGGGTTGTGCTCACAGGAAGTGGGCTGAGCTGGGTTGGGCTGCCCTTTATTCAACCGGGAAGAGTAGTGCCATAAAGTGGCGGAGATGACTTCCTGCAGGCAGCAGCACTGGAATGAAGATATTGCGGCAAGAACTGATTTTTTAGGCGCTGGATATTTTTTTTTTTAATATTATTTATCTGTAATTCGGCTTTATTGTATGATACATTGATGTTTGCTTTTCTGGGTTTACTTACAGTTGACTTGAATAGCAAAATGTAGTTTAGTACACCTTAAAAGCAGCAAGTAGGAATTTTTCCCAGCATTCACTGGTGTGAACAGATCCTATTGAAAATGTATATTTTGTCCATGCATTTACTACTTAATCATTCAATCACATACAAAGAAAACAATGTGTTATATTGACTAAATATTTTAATTATTATTTTGTTAAAAGCCAGAGAAAAAAATCTGTAAGTGTGCTTGTAGATTCTAATAAAGGTTCCTTGGCTGACTTTGTAATTGTCCTTTCCAATCTCACAAGTACAATTACAGAGACAAAGGACAGGCACAGAGGATTTCCTGCTTCTCCCATGGGTATATTATACTTTCAGTTTGAAGAGAGATGGAATTTTAGAATTCTTGGTCAAGAAAAAAAAGTGAAGTTTAGGCATGGCCGTTTGAACACTGATTCTTTATTTCTCCACATTTTAAACAATTTCAAACAAAATTAACTTCTGGGTTGAAAAACGAAGGGAAGTGCTTTCCTGGAAGAAAACACTCAGCATAGTTACCGTACATTTATGCAAACAGCTCTAACCGCACTTTGGTAAAATGGTTTGATAACTGGAAAAATAGAAATGTGATACCCAAACGTTCCTTCTACATTGAGAGAGGAGGAAGTGTTCTTCTTGGAGCTAAGGTTTTCTCCTCTGAAGAGCGTGATCATCTTATTCATTTTTCTCTGTAATTTGTACCCTGACAATTGTTTGTTTTTAGAACCTGAGATTTTTTTTCTCCTTTTTTTCCAATTAAACTGAAGAGCCAAAATAAAAAAGGGCACACAGCTCTCTCAGAGGAAAGTTGTAATTGCAAATGTTGGCTTTTTTTGCCACTGCGAGACAGGATGGTTGGATTTAATTTAAAATGATTAATGAGATTTTCTCAGACTCCCTGCCTTCAACATCACTGCAGTATGTCAGAACAACAACTTGAAATAACCGGACGCCACTCTGTCGCCCAAAACAGTGTTCTCGGAGAAAAATAAACGGCCTAACTGATGCCAGGTACATCTCAGTAGCATTGTCTCAGTGCTGTTGACAGTTTATGTCAATAGGCCTCACTGTGTCTAACCTATGATTGGCATTTAATGCAGTGCACTTATTGCTTGGAATTAAGTGACCTGCATTGATATTTAAAGGACCTGTAGCCTTATAACAAAGGTTATTTTATGTAGGTTATTTTATGTAAAAGATCTTTTTAAAACATTTAAAATTTTTTTTTTTGGTTGTGTGATTGTGTTGTTTAATTAAAAAATGCAAATGAGCTTTCTAAAGAAGGTAACTTTGATGTACCATATATACTTGAGTATAAGTCGACTTTTTCAGCACATTTTTTTATGCTGAAAAAGCCCCTGCGGCTTATACTCGAGTGAGGGTCCCACTTACCTGTTCTCCGGTGTGGTGCGCATGCGCCACTGCCGCTTGGGAAAGCCCATACACGTTCGGCTATTCTCGGGCAGACGGCGCATGCGCAGTGACGTGTTGGTGCCGGGCGGCGCCATTTTTAAATGTAAGGCCCCTCACCGAAAGGTAAGTGAGACTCCTCCGCAGCCCCTGCATCTCCTCAGGAGATACAGTGCTGTGGGCATGGTACAGAAGATTCTCCTGTACCATGCCCGCAGCACTGCATCTTCTGTACTATGCTCGCAGCCCTGCATCTCCTGTACCATGCCTGTACCATCTCCTGTACTATGCCTGTACATCTCCTATACCATGCCTGTACCATCTCCTGTACTATGCCCACAGACCTGCATCTCCTGTACAATGCCTGCAACCCTGAATCTCCTGTACCATGTCCGTAGCCCCTGCACCATGCCCGCATCCCCTGTTTTGGGTCTTATGGTGGTCCAATTGGTTCCAGTAGCTGCTGCATTTCCCACCCTTGGCTTATACTCGAGTCAATACGTTTTCCCAGTTGTTTTGCGATAAAATTAGGTGCCTCGGCTTAAATTCGGGTCGGCTTATACTTGAGTATATACGGTACATAGTATTTTGCCAACTCTCCGGTGGCTATACAATAATTTGGAATATTAGTTGAATTTTGAAAACCCGCAGCAAACATAATGCTGCTATTATGAACACTAAAGTGCGTGTTGTCATTTTGTTTCTTTTTTTTTAGTGT
The DNA here is from genome assembly GCF_965119305.1 of Pelophylax lessonae. Classification (NCBI taxonomy): domain Eukaryota; kingdom Metazoa; phylum Chordata; class Amphibia; order Anura; family Ranidae; genus Pelophylax; species Pelophylax lessonae. The sequence continues at coordinate 702,420,452 of NC_138768.1, read as the reverse complement.
GGGGAGTATAGAGTACTCCCTACTTAGTATAGAGTAAGGCAGGCCATCTACTTTCCAAATCCTGGCCAGTTCCTGCTGAGATTCGAACTGTGTATGGGCAGTCTGAATGTAGCAAGTTGATTGATTGATCAACTTGGGTACAACCAGCATGCTGGGTTTTACCTGCAATTATCGCTAGAGGCTGCTATGGCCACTAGCAATAATCACTGTCTTCTCCCAGCGGGAATGGCTTTGTGCCAGGAGAAGACAATGACCCGGAATGAGGGATTCCCACATCAACACTGTCTGTACACACAGACCGAATATCACACAGGATTGGCTGATTCTGCAAAAAACGGCTGACATTTGGCCGTGCGTACAGCAGCCTGTCCGACAGAAGTCCAAGGACTGGCTTTTAATGAACAGGTAAGCTGGAAAACCGTCATCTGATTAGCATTTGCAGCCAATAGATGCAAGCGCTGATCACTGCGATCTGGCAGGGCCATCCCCCTGTCAGAACACAATAGCTCAGTGGGGAGGTTGCTGTACTAACATCCCTTTTGTTAGTACAGCGATCTGTCAGTTTTTTTTTTCATTCAGCCCACTGAGTTGAATAAAAAAACAACTTCCCGTGTGTACCTGGCATTAGACAGAAAATTAAATCCAAGTTGTTACCTGGGTAAAAGGTGAGTAAAAATCCTCCAACGGGGACATTGTTTCTTTGACAACTATTTAAGATTAAAATTATATTCATTTTGGAGAGATTTCCTTTCAGTTCCTGCTGTGTCTCCAGGACAGGAACTAAAGGGACAGACACCCCCTTCACTACTATATGTAAAACTTAAGTAAAAAGTCTTGGCTTTGCATGCATACTTTGAATATATACTCAGTTATTTGTTGTGTTATGTTTTAGCTTGAAAATATATTCTTAAAACAATAGATAAAGTAACATGTAGAAATGGATATTTAAGTTAAATACATACATATTTCCATTTCACATACTTTTATTTGTCAATTGTTGTATCATAGATTGGAAATGTATTGTATATAATATACATACTATTATATTCATAAAAAGCAGACTTTTTATGACAATAACCATACAGAGAATCTTCATAACCATTGTTCAGTAATAAAGGTGGAGCTGTTGTGTTTTTTTTTTTTTTTTTTTAAATATCCTTTCTCGCGGTATTTAAAGAGGTTCTAAAGCCTACGTATTTTTTTCATAATGCATTCCTTGCATTAGGGTAAAAAATGTTTAGACATTGATTTTTGCCCTCCCCCCCTTATACCTATCTGAGCCCTCAAGTGGCTTCCAGTGGGGGGCACAGAACAGACAGGAGGAGCCAGAAGCACTGGGGGAGCCAAGAAGAGGAGGTCCAGGGCTGCTCTGTGCAATTCCATTGCACAGAGCAGGTAAGTATAGAGATGTTTGTTATTTTAAAAAAATCCTTTACAACTACTGCAAAGTGAACACAGCTTCTTCTTATATACTACTGAAATAACTCAACCCAATTAAATAGCAAAGCAAGGATAAGGATGACAGCCCTTGAGCTTGCAAGTCAGCAACAGAAGCTTCCATGTTTGTATCCTGATCGATTACTTTATGGCTCATAGGCTATATGGGTAATCATTACAACATAAAAGTAGTAACAGGGGCTATTTATGTAGACAACCAGGATCTTGTAGAAATATGTCCTTGATTTTTGCACTCTCCGTGATTTGGAATTTTGGCTTTAAGTGGAGATAACATCAGCTGCACTTACCCCTAAAAAGAACTTTATTCACTTTTTAGTGTAATGTGGATTTTTTTCCTTGGTGTCACCTAGTATATTCATATTTGACAGTTAATAAAACATTACGCGATCAATATAGAAGAATAAATCTTATTCTTCACTTAGCTCTTATATTATATTTTATTATATATTATTTTCACAGATATGCCTGATCTGCCAAACATGTAGTGGAAAAATAAAGAAGTCTTTGGGAACCCTTATAAATTCACTAGAGAAGCCTGTGATCCCCATCATATCTCACTCATTCACTTATAGGGCTCAAGTAGGGTCTCATAGGGACATTTTTACCACTTCTTTGAGAAGATCAGAATCTGCATTGAACATTAACTTGCTGCAAATCATCCCAGTCTGGGATAGATTTCAGTTCAGGGGAATCAATATGCCCATTACCCTGGATCTAGGTAAGTGTTAGATTTTAAATACATTTTATGAAACAGAAGTAGCATAACACCATTAGAGCATTAGGGATTATTATTATACAGGATTTATATAACGCCAATAGTTTGCGCAGCGCTTTACAACATGAGGGCAGACTGTACAATTACAATACAATTCAATACAGGAGGAATCAGAAGGTTAAGTATATTTGCCTAGGTTTGGTTTGCAAACAGTTGCACAAATCTTTCTTGACGTTCACACACCATGATGAAGCCCATTGACGTCTACAGGAGGGGCTAATAAGCAAACTATTGTCATACAAAAGGCATTTTGAAGCTGGGCACTGCCATGAGGGACATTTACCCATCCCAATTAAATTAGTTATGAGAATAAGAATTGGCTGCCATTATTGACCTACTTCTGACAGTTGTGCCGACCTTCTGACTTCACTACTTTCTGAATGAATTACCTGCAACAAGTATGCAGATCAGAAAGTCAGCTAAAAGTCTGTAGCTGCAGGCTTGTTCTAGCTACTATAAGGGGGCTCTTTATAAAAGGGTAAAACTTTCATAATTAAAGGAGCTGTTAAGGCAGAAGGTTTTTTTTAACTTAATGCATTCTATACATTAAGATAAAAAGTCCTTGCTTCAGGAGACTCACTTTCCTACATCTTATCAACCGAAATATGTCCACCATAAATACCCCAAATTCTTTCTAGCCAACGCCCCCTCTAAACAGAAAGGGGTGGCTATATTTTTCTCAAAATCCCTTTCCTTCTCGCATCTGCACACTATTAGGGACCCCCAAGGTAGATATATCTTGGTCAAAGGCCACCTTCATGGTACATTGTATACCTTTGTCTCCTATTATGCACCTAACAGGGGACAGGCGAAGTTTCTTTCAGAGATGCTTCTCCTCCTTTCCCCCCACCTTGAGGGGCGTATCGTCATGGGGGGGGGGACTCCAACCTGGCCTTTGATGGTTCTATTGACAAATCTGGGTCCTCTTGCGGCAGACCCCGGAGGCCCTCTAAACAGAGTCTTCGAGTGGCCCGATCACTGCATGCATTAGGCCTAATAGATATATGGCGGGAATTGAATCCTTCTACCAGGGATTACACCTATTTTTCAGCCCCACACAACTCTCTGGCACGGATTGACCACATCTTCATCCCCACTGCTGACGTTCCCTCTGCCCTAAGATCAAAAATTAGGGATATCCCCTGGTCAGACCACTCTATGGTACTTCTCAGGCTCTCCTGCTCCTCTCCGCACAGGGGTCCCACCCCTTGGAGAATAAATGACTCCCTCTTGAGCGACCCTACTAGGTGCTCCATGATTACATCCGCGCTCAGCGACTATTTTGCTCTTAACGATCTCCCTGATACCTCACCCTCCACCCTTTGGGAGGCCCATAAAGCGGTCCTAAGGGGCTACCTCATTCAACTAAGTGCGAGGCTTAAACAGGAAAGGCAAATGGACATTGATCGATTGGAGGCGGAGTTCAAACGCCTTACTAGAGCGCACAAACGCTCCCCTACTTCTACCTCCCTAGCAGAGTTGGACGCAATTAAACTTTCGCTGAATCTAGCCCTCACCTCTAGAGCGGAAAAAAGTTTATGCTGGCAGGGGGCTCGTGCCTACGCATTCCAGGATAAACTGGGTACGAAATTGGCTGCGAAACTCTCCCCAAAGTTTAGGGTGGTCTCCCTGCCCAAAATCAAATCTCCAACAGGCGATCTTACCAGCAATCCCAATTCCATCATGGACTCTTTCCGCTCATTCTATACACGGCTTTACGCTACCCCGAAATCCCATAAGGGGGACACCCCTGACGCTTTCCTAGACGGCGTGCCGCTCCCCAAACTCAAACCTTCACACAGATCCCTCCTCGAAGCCCCTTTTAGTGAACAGGAAGTGCTAGAGGTCATCAAATCTCTTCACCCTAACTCTACCCCAGGCCCTGACGGTTTCTCTAATACTTATTACAGGACGTTTGCGTCCGCCCTCTCTCCTTACCTGGACAGGTTCTTCACTGCCCTTAGGGGTGGGGCCCATCTAGACAAAGCATCTAACAAAGCATACATTTCTGTTATTCCCAAACCGGGAAAGGATCCTTCTGAGGTAGGGAACTACAGACCAATCTCTCTCATCAATAACGATCTCAAGATAATGACGAAAGTTTTGGCTAACCGCCTGTCTAGCTTTATTGATAAATACATTCACAAAGACCAGGTGGGATTTATTCCAGGCAGGCAGGGACCTGACCAGGTGAGGAGGGTGGTGGACGCCATCTCTCTGTTCAAAGCGGGTTGGGATGGCGGCTCGTCTCAAGAAGGCTTTCTCCTATCTTTAGATTTACAAAAGGCCTTCGACTCTCTATCTTGGCCATTTTTATTCCGCACTCTCGAAAGATGGGGATTTGGTCCCTCTTTCATCACCACTCTTACCGCGCTTTACTCCTCCCCAATGGCACAAGTTAGATTGCAAGGCTATTACTCCGCGGACATCCCGATTCGTAGGGGCACAAGGCAGGGGTGCCCTCTATCCCCATTCCTTTTTGCTATAGCCCTAGAGTCCCTGGCAACAGCCATCCGTCTTCACCCTGATATCCATGGCCTACGGTGCGGGGACAGTACCCACAAATGCGCTCTGTTCGCTGATGACATTATGCTTTTTGTCACTTCACCCTTGATTTCCCTCCCCAATATAGTCTCCCTTCTCGAGGCCTTTGGCTCAGCTTCGGGTCTGCGAGTCAATATGAATAAATCGCTAGCACTCAATATCACTCTCCCCATGCCGCTGGTTGATCGCCTTAAGGATCATTTCCCCTTCTCTTGGCGCTCTGACTCCATTCCCTACTTGGGGATCTCCCTAACCTGCACAATCGACAAACTCTACTCGGCCAATTACCCGCCCATGATTCAAAAATTGAAAAATGACCTTTCCGACTGGTCACGCTGTCATATCTCCTGGCTAGGTAGAATCAATGCAGTCAAGATGACTCTTCTGCCGCGTATCCTATATCTCTTCCGCTCACTCCCTATCCCAGTGCTTAAATCGCACATCCAGAACCTTCAAACTCATGTCTTTAAATTCATCTGGGGTAAGAAGGGTTATAGGGTTAACAAACACACTCTCCTTCGTTCTCGGAAACAAGGTGGTCTTGGAGTTCCAGACCTCTGGAAGTATTATCAAGCGGCACAATTGACTCAATTTTCAATTATCTACTCCAGAGGTGTTAAGCCTGACTGGTATTATATGGAACGTCAAGCAATTCCCCAACATACCATCGATTACCTGGTCTGGCGGCCCACCCACTCCCGCCCCCCAGTGCTTGCCCCCTCCCTCTCTCACTCCTTCTCCATCTGCGATACTATTCACAAGTCATTGAAAGTCACTTCCCATTGGGCACCCCTCACTCATATCTTCCATAACCCAGCCTTCCCTCCTGGCTTAGACATTGGGGCATTTAAATGGTGGACAGACAAGGGCCTCTATAGGATTGGCCATTTTTTGGATAGTTCGGGTCCTCTAACATTTTCTCACTGTACCTATACATTGAAGATGCCACCTGTGGAAAGATTCCGTTTAACTCAACTAACTCATTTCCTACATTCTCTTAGGTCCAAATCCCCTGAACCCTTACGGGTGACCCCTTATGAGCAGTGGTGTGCTCAAATCTCTGATGTCAGGGGCGAAATCTCTCTTATCTACGCCCTGCTGAACGACTCACAAACCAAACCCGCCTATATGCTCAATTGGGAACGAGATCTGAACCTAGACTGGGGCCTCTCAGACTGGCACGCAAATGTTGGGCGCTCCTTTAAGGGAGTTCACAACATAGGTCTCATGGAAGCCAACCTCAAGGTTCTCATGAGATGGTACATGGTGCCCGCTCGATTGGCCACCATTTTCCCCGCTACTTCCCCGATCTGTTTCCGGGGCTGTCACCTGACTGGCACTCTACTCCACGTTTTTTGGGAATGCCCCAAACTTAGGAGGTTTTGGCAACGTATTTTCAAAATGGTACGTCATATTACCGGCCTCACCATTCACCCTTCTCCGGCCCACGCCCTGCTGAACCAACGCATCCCCAAAGTCCCTAAACATACTCAGGCCCTTATTTTTTACATCTTCCTCGGTGCCAAGCTGACAATAGCCAGGCAGTGGAAGCTGCCCTCAGTCTCACTTCATATGGCTAGAGGCAAAATATCATGGATAATGGCACAGGAGAAGATGTATAGCATTTTAGATGACTCCAAAGAAAAATTTGAACTGATCTGGGAACCCTGGGCGGCCTTTGTGAATGTTACACTTTAACTGCTTCTGAGGCGTCTCCGGGTGACGGATCTCCACCCCCCCCCTCATTCTCTGCGTGTTCATTTACCGTTATACTTCCTACATGATTGCCGGGATCTGGGCCGCAGGAACCTCCTCCCCCTCTTCTCTTCCCCCTTCCTTCTCCACTTCTCTCCTTCCTGCCTCTCTGCTCCTTTTCTCTTATCTTTTTCTCATACTTCTTCGCTCCTCTCTTTCTTCTTGGTTATAAAATGGATGTTGCTTTTCGTTACCAAGCCCGAATATGAGTACATGCATGTTAAGGTCTGGAGCCTCTCTTATTGGTTCCACTGATTTTAGAATTTTTCGTTAGACCGTGTTAGACGTGGAGGCCACTTCTTGATCCTTATTGATCTTACTGGGTAGGCAATCTTCATTGTGTAAACCTTCTGAGTGTAGGCACTTTGGGTCACTCTATGATAGCTTACTTCGCATTTGGAGCGCCTCCCTCGAGACACAGTGTGTTCCCTTTCGGGGTATCTCCGGGGAAGTACCCTGATGCTATAGGGGTTACCCACCCTAGTCGTTGGTCAGTGACCTTATGCGGTGTTGTTTCCTTTACACCGGTTGGTGATTACCTCTTGTGTTGCTGATGCCTTGCCTACTTACTACCCATTTATCACTGCTATACCTTGCTCTCAGACCATTGTCCATGTTTGGGAATTGTTTTTACCATTACTGTATTTTTTCTGTATTAACTTGTATTTGATATTCTTCAATAAAAAACATTGAAAGAAAAGATAAAAAGTCTTTGTGTGTAGCAGCCTCCCCAGCACCCCCTAATACTTACCTGAGGTCCATCTCTGTCCAGCAATGTCCTTGGGTCCCTCGGCCGTCTGGGACTCTCCCTCTTGATTGACTGAGACACAGCAGCGGCACCATTGACTCCCGCGGCTGTCAATCAAAGTCAGACAGCCAATCAGAAGAGAGAGGGACGGGCTGAATGGCAGCTCCGTGTCTGAATGGACACGCGGAGCTGCAGCTTGGTTCAGGCGCCCCCCATAGCAAGCTGCTTGCTGTGGGGGCACTCAACTGAAGGGAGGGGCTAAGAGCAGCAACAAGGGACCCATGAAGAGGAGGATCGGGGTTGCCCTATGCAAAACCACTTCACAGGGCAGGTAAGTATAACATGTTTTGTTATTTAAAAAAAAAAAAAAAAGAGACTTTACAATCACTTTAAAGAACAAACATGCAATCCCTCTCTTATATCTTTGTAGCTAGTGAAGGACTTGTCAAAGGTTTGAAAAAAAGCAAATGTCAGGGCCTCCTAAGCGATTGATTACTTGATCCAGGACTGCGTTAACCAATATAAATTAAATCACCTGACAATATAACAAACTTAACAAGTGTTGACCAAAAGAAGATAAATCTTACAGTTGGATTGATCTGTTGGAGATTTCAGAGAGAATAGTTCAGGACTCATTTGTGCTGTATGAAGTGAATGAATGTGGCAGGCTCTAAAATTTGGGACAAGAAAGCATTGAAGTGTTTTTATTCTAATATTGTTGCCCATATGGTAGCTTTAGGGAAGTTAGATAGTGGAAAAGTTTGGTTTCACCTAAACAGTGATATTCTGAGATGCTAAATGAGAGTTGTGCTATTACTCCTAAACATAGGTGTGTGTGTGACCAATTCAATTAGGGTGTACAACCCAAAGCTCAAACACACAAGTCTTTCTCTGCAGCCTCAGCTGCACTTGACAGTGAATGAATAGGAAGTGCTGAATGTCTTCCTGTTCATTCACAAACTGAAGCATAGTAAAAACAGATTACTATGCATCAGTTACAGTGCATTGCGAAAGTATTTGGCCCCCTTGAACTTTTCGACCTTTTGCCACATTTCAGGCTTCAAACATAAAGCTATAAAACTGTAATTTTTTGTGAAGAATCAACAACAAGTGGGACACAATCATGAAGTAGAACGAAATTTATTGGATATTTCAAACTTTGTTAACAAATAAAAAACTGAAAAATTGGGCGTGCAAAATTATTCAGCCCCTTTACTTTCAGTGCAGCAAACTCTCTCCCGAAGTTCAGTGAGGATCTCTGAATGATCCAATGTTGACCTAAATGACTAATGATAAATAGAATCCACCTGTGTGTAATCAAGTCTCCGTATAAATGCCCCTGCACTGTGATAGTCTCAGAGGTCCATTTAAAGCGCAGAGAGCATCATGAAGAACAAGGAACACACAAGGCAGGTCCGAGATACTGTTGTGGAGAAGTTTAAAGCCGGATTTGGATACAAAAAGATTTCCCAAGCTTTAAACATCCCAAGGAGCACTGTGCAAGCGATAATATTGAAATGGAAGGAGTATCAGACCATTGCAAATCTACGAAGACCTGGCCGTCCCTCTAAACCTTCAGCTCATACAAGGAGAAGACTGAACAGAGATACAGCCAAGAGGCCCATGATCACTCTGGATGAACTGCAGAGATCTACAGCTGAGGTGGGAGACTCTGTCCATAGGACAACAATCAGTCGTATACTGCACAAATCTGGCCTTTATGGAAGAGTGGCAAGAAGAAAGCCATTTCTTAATGATATCCATAAAAAGTGTCGTTTAAAGTTTGCTACAAGCCACCTGGGAGACACACCAAACATGTGGAAGAAGGTGCTCTGGTCAGATGAAACCAAAATCAAACTTTTTGGCAACAATGCAAAACGTTATGTTTGGCGTAAAAGCAACACAGCTCATCACCCTGAACACACCATCTCCACTGTCAAACATGGTGGCGGCAGCATCATGGTTTGGGCCTGCTTTTCTACAGCAGGGACAGGGAAGATGGTTGAAATTAATGGGAAGATGGATGGAGCCAAATACAGGACCATTCTGGAAGAAAACCTGATGGAGTCTGCAAAAGACCTAGGACTGGGACAGAGATTTGTCTTCCAATAAGACAATGATCCAAAACATAAAGCAAAATCTACAATGGAATGGTTCATAAATAAACATATCCAGGTGTTAGAATGGCCAAGCCAAAGTCCAGACCTGAATCCAATCGAGAATCTGTGGAAAGAACTGAAAACTGCTGTTCACAAACGCTCTCCATCCAACCTCACTGAGCTCGAGCTGTTTTGCAAGGAGGAATGGGCAACAATTTCAGTCTCTCGATGTGCAAAACTGATAGAGACATAACCCAAGTGACTTACAGCTGTAATCGCAGCAAAAGGTGGCGCTACAAAGTATTAACTTAAGGGGGCTGAATAATTTTGCACGCCCAATATTTCAGTTTTTTATTTGTTAAAAAAGTTTGAAATATCCAATAAATTTCGTTCCACTTCATGATTGTGTCCCATTTGTTGTTGATTCTTCACAAAAAATTACAGTTTCATATCTTTATGTTTGAAGCCTGAAATGTGGCAAAAGGTTGAAAAGTTCAAGGGGGCCGAATACTTTCGCTGGTAAGTCACATATCGACTAGCCCTTTTCCCGGCTCCTCATGCTGAAATATCCCCCACAGCAGCCGAGGGAGAGGGTGGAAGCCAGGAGCACTGAGGGGGGGGGGCAGAGCTGTTAATATGGAGGTAAGTTCAGACACTAAGTTACACTTTTTGGGGACTAGTGACACCAACATAGTCATTAGTGCTAAAAAAATTGCACTCTTACTGTATAAATGACACTGGCAAGGAAGGGGCTAACACAATGGGTGATCAAGGGGTTAAGTGTGCTCCTAGGGAGTGCTTTCTAACTGTGTCGGGGATGGATATGCTAGAGGAAAAGAGAGATCAGTGTTTCAGCATTGCTGAAACGCAAGATTTCACTCTTCCTCTGACAGAACAGCCGACTTGTTTACGTAGGCAGATGGCCGTTCTGTCATTCTCCTGCACGATTGCGGGTGGCCCCCCTCCCGAGAACCCCTGCACAAAATTACATACCTATACGTGATTTCGCCCAGCCGGGCCGCCCTGCCGCAGAATATATGCGGTGGGCGGTCCAGAAGTGGTTAAAGTTTGGTTTCTATCTGTTTCTGACATCTTAGAAACACCCGCTGTATGTTTACATTAGAACACTAGCAGGCTGTCAATTTTCTAATATAACAGGGCTTGTTTTGCAATGCTTTTACTGCTTGTTTGATATTTTTTTATGCATAGTCTGAGAACAGGATCACTGAAATAGAAAAGTAAAGTATGGGAATGAAAAAAAAAAAAAACACACATACTCACCTCTATGGCTGCAGCATCACTGTGATGCTGCAGCTGTCCCCTGCCAGATCTAAGCTCAAGAACTGAGTGATGACATGATTGTTGATCATTCAGTTCTCAGTCTGTTCTGGACCCCAAGGTTCAGTGTTGGGACAGTTACTTTTTAATATCTTTATAAATGATATAGGGTCTGGGATTAAAAGTATCATCTCAGTCTTTGCTGATGACACCAAGCTTTGCAGTGGAATAACTTCTTTACAGGATGTCTCCAACTTACAAGCTGACCTCAATGCACTGTTTCATTGGGCAACTATGTGGCAAATGAGGTTTAATGTTGATAAATGTAAAGTTATGCATTTGGGGGCTAAGAATATGCATTCATCATACATACTAGGGGGAGTAGAACTGGGGGAATCCATAACGGAGAAGGATCTGGGTGTTCTGGTAGATCCTAAGCTTATTAATAGCATGCAATGCAAGCCGCGGTTTCCAAAGCAAGCAAAGTTCTTTCTTGTATTAACAGAGGCATAGACTCCAGAGAGAGAGATATCAGTTTGCCCCTGTACAAATCATTAGTAAGACCTCATCTGGAATATGCAGTTCAGTTTTTGGCACCAGTTCTTAAAAAGGATATTGGAAAACTGGAGAAAGTCCAGAGAAGGGCAACCAAAATGATAACAGGCATGGAGGAGCTCAGCTATGAGAAAAGATTAGAGGAACTGAATTTATTCTCTCTTGAGAAGAGGAGATTAAGGGGGGGCGGATATGATCAACATGTATAAATACATAAGGGGTCCATATAGTGAACTTGGTGTTGAGTTGTTCACTTTAAGGTCATCACAGAGGACAAGGGGGCACTCTTTACGTCTAGAGAAAAATAGATTCGGTCTCCAAATATGGAAAGGTTTCTTCACCATAAGAGCTGTGGAAATGTGGAATAGACTCCCTCCAGAGGTGGTTCTGGCTAGCTCACTTTAAAAAAGGCCTGGATTCTTTCCTAGGTGTACTTAATATAAGTGGGTACTAATATTTATAGGTAAAGTTGGTCCAGGGAATATCAGATTGCCTCTCGGGGGATCAGGAAGGAATTTTTTCCCCCTGCTGTAGCAAATTGGATCATGCTTTGCTGGGGGGTTTTTCGCCTTCCTCTGGATCAACTGCAGGTATAGAATTGTGTATATGGGATTGTATGGTTGGGTTTTCATTACTGGTTTTTTTTTTTTTATTGGTTGAGCAAGATGGACTTGTGTCTTTTTTTAACCTGACTAACTATGTAACTGTAACTATGTAACTATGGACAGAGAGCAATGATTCTCAGTCACCACTTTCTGCAATGAACCCTCCAGCGCTCACTGCTAGGGAGGAATCTGGAGTGGCTGGCTCAGCCTCTCAGCGGCAGGCACCAGTCAGGCATCTGGGTGGACATTATTGTCGGGATCCTTGACGAGCCTGGACCAGCCCTATTGCCCTTTGTCGGCCGATTCTGTGTCACAGGGGAGCAAAAGTAAGTGCACTCCTGTGACCCGGAAGACATATATGTCAAAAAAAGCTTTGATCAGGATACTCTTTTAAACATTATTAATGATAGTTTACTGCGTATGTATTTCTTGAGGTCTTTACACACTGAGACAGGCTAGTACATAAAAAGTCGACCACATATGCCAAAGGGCGTACATACAGTATTCTTTGACCTGCTACTGGATAAAATTACAACTGCAGAGATAAGTCTACTATTGTGACTGAGGAAATATGTGATTATTTTCTGTGATGGTTGGTAGTCTACTACACCAACATATGACAATCACAAATCCAGTTGCTGTCTCTCACATACAGTAAGCCTGCTGTGTAAAACTTGTCGTAAATTAGATAAAAAAGATGGAAACGAACTTGTTCACAGACAATAAAAATACATGGGAGTAAATAGTGCAATATTTCTTTACATTGAGTCCTCTGGGTTTTCCAAGCTGTACAATATTTAGCTTATTTCTTATCTGTCTGTGGAACACCAACACTTGGTTTGCCCTTGATGAACTAAGCCTCCAGCCTTTGTTCTCCTGGGTCATAACCTTTCTGATAAGAGCATGTACAGAATGCTGCTTGAATCTTCCACAGACCTTTGATGTAGACATGTTACTTCTACAAGGCCTGTATTCATTCTTGTGAACATGACAAACATTACATGGAATAAATAGCAGAAGCTTTGAACCTTCAGGGATTGTGTGTATGATGATCAGTAAAATCCAAATAACACTGTTTACTTGAAAAGAATGGGATCATTTGGATTCAATCAAATGAAAAAGTGTATTGGAAAAATATGTACGGCCACATTCCTCTATCATGCTTAACTGTTGCTTAGTTGTTCTGGCCATAAATACTCGAGGGCAATCTAAGGTCTAGGTAAGATCTAAGCACCCTCACGTTTCTGTCGGCCAGCATATACCTAAATTATAGGGACTGCTGTAGCAACAGTTCATGGTAGACCTAGGGAGAGGGGTTAGGGGCATTTCATATTGCCATGGCCCTGGCTTATTGGGGTGGAAATAATAGACATTAGATAAGGTTTTACTCAGAGTATGTGTCATTGCTATATACTCCCACAGAAAATTTTGATAAGCAAACAGGCATCAAATTGCCACAGATATTTGAAAGATGTACATAGATATCTTTACATACTACTACTTTACGTCTATGCTAACAAAAAAATAAGTGTCCCGTTCCTGTTTTGTTTTTGTAAAAGCCTATTTATCTTTACATTACCATGATTCAAAAGCATTCTTATTCTGAGAATAGGATAAAAATGCTTTAGAAAAGGATAAATGCAAAGTTAAATGCAAATCTTGACTTTTGCTTTAAACTTGAGCTTGCGCTGAGCTCACTGACAGTGTTCATTTTCACGTCAAATTTCAATTTAGTCAATCATGTCATATTTCAATTTCGTTTTTTTTTTTTTTTCAAACAAGTTTTATTGAGATTTGGCATAGGAATACATACAATATCAGTTTACAAAACATTTTGTAAGTTACCCTTTTATAAAACATAAAGCAGAGTACAAGGTAAACACATGAAATGATGTCCTAGTCTTGTTGTTATGTAGAGGTTAAGGGAATAATAGAAAAACCGGTGTTGAGTAGCTATACTTTACCACAGAGAGGGAAATTCTGATGACCTGAGGGGGGTCTTCCTTCAGTCTTCTATATTTAGTCTATGTGCAGATATTTCGTTATCTATGGTTTGTGTAGCCATTTAGGGCTCCACACCCGGTCGGGCATCCCTATGGGAACAAATTGTGCTCGACTGTGGTAGGGGACTCCGTCAGCCATCAGGGTGAGGGTTGTTGTAGGTTTCTCTAGGGAACATGTAAGCACCAGTGGGAATGTTCTGCATTTACCTCTTGGCGACTTATGGGTGATCTGAGGATGTTGATACCTAAGGGTATCACTGATCGAGTAATTCAATTTAGTTTTAGTCATAGTCTTTTGAGTCATATTTTAGTCATTTTTTTAGTCATATTTTAGTCATCTGAATTGTTTCATTTTAGTCGTATTTAAGTTGGCTAAAATCTCCAGTATATTTTAGTAAACTTAAATAATTTTAGTCTTCTAAAATCAAATGGGTTTAATTAAATTGTTATGCATTATTTAAGCATTTCTCTAGAATTTCCAAACTCATTTTATACTACTGGAGTAAAAATCGAATAACATGTTATTATTTATGGAATTAGGGTTTGAACAAACGGTACAAACAGATCTAGCCATTATATAACGTCTTTAATAAGTAAACCAAGTTTCATTACAAGAATAGGGGGAGAGAGGTCTGGGCGGTCTGAGGAGGCCTATAATGCACAGCGCTGAGGACGAATGCAAAGTGCTCTGGATGGCCCGACGGAGGCCTGTAATGCACACAGTGCTCTGAACAGTCATCTGAGGAGGCCTATAATAGAGCACAGTGCTCTCTGGATGATCTGAGGAGAACTTTAATGCACACAATGTTCTCTGGATGGTGTAAGGAGACCTGTATTGCTGCTACAGTGTTCTGGATGATCATTTGAGGGGGTCTGCAATGCACAGTGCTCTGGACAGTCATCTGAGGAGGCCTATACGGAACAAAATGAACACTGCTAACAATAGAGC
>NC_138768.1:702290683-702400683 GCF_965119305.1 Pelophylax lessonae | reverse complement strand
CATTATTTATGGCATTTGCAGGCAGTTCTAGTTCTGCCAAGCGACTTGGAAAATGCCAATCATATTATGTGTATTGAATCAAATGTCTCAGTTCACACTTTATACTTGGTGGAACAGAGGCTGCCTATCATTTTCTATCATTTCTTCTGATAGAAGAGTAGTTGAGCCATAGGCAGAACGCTGCTAAACAAAAAGTGCGTTTGATTCTCTTTTGCATCCGACACTGCATGAACAAATAGTTCCTTGAACCTTTCTTCCAGTATTTTCCACTGCAGGTAGACATTACATGAGGATAAGAGGTAAAGTTCAAATACTGCCTAACTGTTAAACCCCCCCCCCTGTGACATCACCCATAGCCCAGCCATTGTCGGCTCGGCACTCCCTCGTCTCCCCTGCAGCCATCGCTGACTGACACAGGGGAGCTGGAGCTCCGGATCACATGACTGAACGTAGATTAAAATAGGTATGTATACACAGGATAGGCAACATAGGTAGCAGAAATGGGAGGGAACACTTTTATACATAGTATTAGGCAGGAATTTTCCTTTAACCTTTTCTGGACTGGAAGGTTTTACCCCCTTAATGACCAGGCACTGTGTTATTTTAACTGACAATTGCACGGTCATGCGACCCTGTACCCAAATTTAATGTATGTCCTTTTTTTACCACAAATAGAGCTTTCTTTTGGAGGTATTTGATCATTTGTGCGATTTTTATTTTTTTGCGCTATAAACAAAAAAAGAGCGACAGTTCTGAAAAAAAAATAAATAATAGTTCTTACTTTCTGCTAAATAACATTCCCAATAACCAATAATGTCAAATTTTTTCATCATTTTAGGCCAGTTTGTTTTCTGCTACATATTTTTGGTAAAAAAAACCCCAATAAGCATATTTTGATTGGTTTACGCAAAAGTTATCGCGCCTACAAACTAGGGGAAAGATTTATGTTATTTTTATTTATTTGTTTTTTTTTTTACTATTAATGGCGGCGATCAGCAATTTTTAGCAGGACTCGACATTGCAGCAGACAGATCGGAAACCTAACTGACATTTTTGACACTTTTGGGGGGGACCAGTGACATTACTACAGTAATCAGTGCTAAAAATATGCACTGTTACTGTAATAATGACACTGGCAGGGAAGGGGTTAACACCAGGGGCCTATCAGCATCCCCTGATGAAGTCACGCGGCGGTGACGATACGCGTAGGGCAGCTGATAGTATCGGAATTTTTGCCGGAGGACTGGCCGACCATCCATGCTTTGTATGCCGCTAGCGGCTTTCCCAAATGTGAGTATTTTAGCCTTTATTTAATACATTTTTTTAAACTTTATCACACTATTTGGAGCCCTCTCTTTCCTATATACCTCCCCGTAAACCATCTATTTGGAGATTTCACCGCTGCCAGGATCAAGGTACAGACCAGCCGCAGAGAACATCCCAGGAAGCAGTGTGGAGCGAGCGACAGGATCCTGGAGTTCAGATCCGCCGGGGTGCCGGAGTACATGCTGTTACCTTACAGCTGCTACATCCATCCGGGATTCCTGTCCCCCCTCTCTTTCAGTCATCTATTGCTGTCAGCTTGAGAGATCCCCTCTTTGTGAAAGAGACATTTGGAGAGTGCTCAGTTCACATTATCCCTGTTTAGAACTACACATATGGACTTATGCAATTAGACTGATCAGTATGATATTTTATCAATACTAGGAGGGGTCCGTTGGCTCACCTTCTGGATCCTTTTTAGCAACTATATGTGTTGTATCCATCAGTCTTAACGTTATCAATGGAACCGAGGTAGAGCGAGTCTCCAGCTTTAAGTTCCTGGGAGTTCACATCTCTGAGGATCTGTCCTGGCAGCTGAACACGTCAGCTCTGGTAAAAAAAAGCACAACAACGTCTGTATTTCTTGAGAAGTCTCAAGAAATCTCATTTGTCCCCGGGGATTTTAACGAGCTTCTACCGCTGCATCATTGAGAGCATCCTGACCAACTCCATCACTGTATGGTACGGAGGCTCCACTGTGAGTGAACGTAAAGCACTGCAAAGGGTGGTCAAAACTGCTCAACGCATCACTGGCACCCAATTACCTGCCATTGAGCACCTTCACCACAGCAGATGTTTGCGCAGAGCTCACAACATCATCAAGGATTCTTCGCATCCCAGTCATAAACTGTTTAACCTCCTTCCATCAGGAAGGAGATACAGAAACTTGCGCACTAGAACCAGCAGGTTCAGGGACAGTTTTTTTCCATCCACCATCATATTACTGAACTCAACATTACACCGCTAATCATTACAAAACAAACACAAACAAAAGACTGTATATAATCTCTGTACTATACATGTACATACTACATAGTATATCTTTTCACTCCTTAGTACATCTGCACTATTTATATCTGTATGTATCTTTATCATTACAGTACATTTTGCCCAATATTTCACATTCATTTGTGTATATATATTTTTTAATTATGCTAGATGGTTATCTGCACTGTAAATATGCTAGATATTATCTGCACTTTTGCACGATTGCTACATTTTGCACTTCTGGTAGATGCCAAACTGCATCTCGTTGCTGTGTACCTGTACTATGCAATGACAATAAAGTTGTATCTATCTATCTATCTATCCATATCCAGTGATTTTCTGCCAGAGCATTTTTATCTACTATGAATAATTTAAGTTATACCTTGGTCTTTTAAGCCCAACTAGTAAGATTTATCATTGGTTTTATATATATATATTTTTGTGATTCAGCACACTATATATATTATTTTTTCCTTACTGTGATTCAAGATATTACTATTAATCTCCCCCTTTCTATTGCATCAATAGTGCACTTTGTCACTTCACATCAAATAAATATTTTTTTTGCCACTTTTTACACTACAAGTAACTTAACACTAGTGCACTTTACCATATAACTTTGATCCATTACTTACCATAATTTAAGAAACTTTTGGATGATATATCTGTGACTCTGCTTGAGATCCAGAGCATATATACTTTTCTGAATAGTGCAGCACTACCTCTTCTCTATCTGTTTGCTCATTCTGACATTAGGAATTTGTAATTTTTAGTGTTTGCGGCTGTTCTCCTGAAAGTATTCTGTTGAGTGTGATAGCGCGTGGGTACCGCACCCCCCCCCCCCCCCGCTATTTTTTCTAGTTACTGTATACAGACATGGGTACAGACATAATATTCCTTTGCAAAGTGAATGTTCACTGAACTTAGTAAGTAGGTTGAATTCCCAATCATGTGCGATGTAAATAGAAAAAAAAAAAAAAAAAACCAGTATACTTTTATTTTTTGCATATGATAGGCTAATTGAACTTAGCACATGAAGTGTTACACTGAGCTTAAATCTGATTTTGGAACTAAAAATCTCACTGCCTGCACCAAGTGTCTTCATGTCTAGTGATGATGAGACCAAGCGGTTTGGGACTGAGAAAGAGAGATACAATCTCTACTTTCTTCTGGTCTGTAGCATAGTAATGTTTCAGTTCTGATTTTTTTTAAATATGTCACAAGATCAATTTCAAACAATTTTGGGTTACCTATCTAAATAATAAATTAAATGTTATTAGTAATACCTTGAGTTAATTGTATTTAGTAATTCAACTGAAATAGAAGACTTTCCCTTCAAAACAAGCTTGTGTGTACAGTTTATACACTTGACCCTGGTTCTTGCCAATATGGAATTCTGTGATCCTAACCCATTCACTTCTGGATCATGCTGTCCTTCAGCAGTTCCATCTGAATGTCAGAGTATTTAATAGGAACTTCATGGCTAATGCAAGTACTATAAGCAAAAATAGATGAAGAATCATGAGACCTTGGAGTACAAGGATCAGTATTTTAGTATGGTAGATAGGTGTAACAAGATTATGGAGGTATTCAAACATTCTGAGTCTTTATCCCTTGGACTTATTTTGCTCACTTATGGTTGGCTCTCTTCCAATATATTTAGGGCAGTAAACCCACCTTGAATCCTATCCCACAAGGCCATACTATAGAGTGGACTGATAGAGGGATCTTAACTGTACTCTCTCTGATTGGATTTATCTAAGTATTTTATGCTCACTCATAAACTTACTGTGGCTTCCTTGGCTCAGGAGAGGAGCTTTAAGCCTCTAACTCAATGGTATTGTTTACCGTATATGTTGCATGAAGTTCTACCTTCCATTCCAGATTCATGTTGGTGATGCAAGGGAGACAAGGCTATCTTAGCACATATCTGTTGGGATTGTCCCAATATCCAATCCCTTTGGATTACAGTCTTCACTATATTTAGCAGTGTTACCTCCTGTGATGTACCATAAACCCCACAGATTGTGCTTCTCTTGACCCTTCCTGGGTCTGTCATTCATATTAAGAAGGGACTTCTTTGCTTTTTCTATTTGCCCTTTCTTCCTTCTGCTGACTCCTTTTGGGTGGAAACTGTGCATGACTCAAGTGTAGAATTAGTAGAACACATTTTGCTTTGCTATTTTTCATGAAGAGCTGACTGTACCCCTTCTATGGACTTGTCACTTTTCTATATGTTACGGATGCTTTTTACTAATCTTGTTTGTGTGTATGTATATCTTCACGTTACTTTTAATTCTGACTAGGGTTGAGCGAACATGGACTGTATTGTTTGGGATCGTACAGGACTTTTGGGTGTTCGGTACCCAGACACGGACCCGAACATTTTACTGTATGTTCAGGATACAGTCCGTTGTTCGGTAATTTATTTCATGTTTTGGCGCGGTTTTAATGGTGCGGTTTCAACAGCTGCAGGGCAGCCAATCAACAAGCGTTTAACTAGTGTGCCCTTAGAAGCCATCACAGCCATGCCTACTAATGGGGCAGGCTGGAGATTTCTTTCAGGGAAAGAATAGGAAGAATCTTCTTTAATCAGATAGCGATCTACATCGATTTTATTGTGTGGGGGTGCAGTGCACGATCTTTTTGCCCTGACCTGATCCCAGTGAGGAGGAGAAAGGAGAAAAAAAAAACTTTTATCAGTCTGTTAGGTTGGCGGCGTGCGGCGTGCAGCGGCCATGTAATGCAAGCTCAGTGCATATGTGTCTGCTTAATCTGGATTTTAAAAAAAACGTTTTTTTCCTTCATATTTTACTTTGAAATACAGTGTTTAGACACTGCTGTTCTAATCTGCTATTCAAAAAGCACCAATTTAAGGGGAAAATAATTATTTTTCAGTTTTTCATTCATACTTTACTGTGACATACAGCGTTTAGACACTGCTGTTCTAATCTGCTATTCAAAAAGCAACAATTTAAGGGGAAAATCATTATTTTTCAGTTTTTAGGGAAAAATCATTATTTTTCAGTTTTTCATTCAAATGGGTTTTTATTCAATAGCGGAATAGAACAACAACAGTATCCAACCTGTTAGGTGGGCGGCGTGTGGCGTGCAGCGGCCATGTAATGCAAGCTCAGTGCATATGTGTCTGCTTAATCTGGATTTAAAAAAAAAAAAAAATTCCGTCATATTTTACTGTGACATACAGCATTTAGACACTGCTGTTCTAATCTGCTATTCAAAAATCACCAATTTAAAGGGATTTTTTTTTTTTCAAATTTTCCTTTATATGTTACTGTGAGATAAAGCCTTTAGACACTGCTGTGTTCTAATCTGCTCTTCAAAAATCAGCAATTAAAGGGAAAAATAAAACATTTTCATTCATACGTTACTGTAAGATACACCCTTTGGATACTGTTGTTCTATTCCACTATTCCATAAACACCCATTTAGGGAAAAAAATAAAAATTGCGGCCTAGTCTGCATATTTTACTGTGAGATACACCCATTGGATACTGTTGTTCTATTCCGCTTTTCAATAAAAACCCATTTAGGGAAAAAAAATTAAATTGCGGCCTAGTCTGCATATGTTACTGTGAGATACACCCATTTGTATACTGTTATTCTATTCCGCTATTCAATAAACACCCATTTAGGGAAAAAAATTAAACTGCGGCCTGAAAATGCAGAAATGCAGGGAAATCACACCACATCGAAAATGCACTGTGTTTGCCAGTGTGTGGGAGCACCCCTGCACGTCTGCTAAAGAGCAAAATTAGACATTTAAACATGTGCTTTATCTAATTCAGTAATTTTTCCTCTCATAAATTGTTATATGCTGTTAAAAATTATAGTTTGCCTTTTTTTGAAAAAAGAGCAATCACCTCTAACAGAAACAGTCATTTAGAAACGGTTACTCCCACTGACTGTCTGTGGTTGAACAACTGAAATTCCATCACACACAAGAACAGGGGACATGCTGTGCAAAGACTCATACAGAGTCTATGAGTAGTAAAATGATATACAAAAAGTGGTGCCACGCTTCTAAATGCTAATGTCCTAGTATCCCTTAAATCTGTTTGCATAGCAATTTTCAAAATCAGCATATCATACCAAACCATATATAACAATAAAAAAACAAAACAAACAATGCATCAGTCCATAAAGTATCCTTTGGTACGAATTTGCTTGCATATGCTCAATCTTTCATAAAAAAAAAGGCTTGTGTTCACATACCCAAAGGACTGCTTCCTTAATTAGTGTTCACCACTATGTGCTCCAATCATTCACATTCATTGGTGATAATCCCCTCATCTAAAGTGCCCTCACCTGGGGGATAAGACTAACCAATGGACTATATGTGCTTTTGTCCCTCTCTGGGGATCTGTTTTATGCTGTTTCACTCCTTTAGTGGCAATCTTGAATTTAGAATCCTCCTTCTCTTACACTTATCTCCATACACCCTAATCATAAAGAGAAAAAGCTAGACATAGTGGTTTATCTTTTAAAACAACTGGTTTATTAAACACTAAGTATAAAAACAATCATATTTTTCTGGTGCTTAGTGTGCACCAAACTGTAAAAAGCATTCAGTCCTCACAGTGCGGGTATAAGACAATCAGATCAATTTCCATGGTATGCTCACAATGCACGCCTGAGCATGATGACAGACTGGCCCCTCCCCTACGCGTTACGCCACAGGGTCACGTGGCCTCCCCAGGGGCATATCGCCATGTATGTTTATGTGTGTGTGTGTGTATATGTAAGTACAGTATGTATGTCTGTATGTTACTTTTATTCCCCTGAGAAAGCCATGTGACCCTGTGATGTAACGTGTAGGCTAGAGGCCAGTCTGTCATCACGCTGAGGCGTGCATTGTGAGCATACCGTGGAAATACTGTCTGATTGTCTTATACCCGCACTTTGAGGACTAAATGCTTTTTACAGTTTGGTGCACTCTAAGCACCAGAAAAATGTGAGTGTTTTTTTACTTAGTGTTTAATAAACCGGTTGTTTTAAAATATAAAGCACTATATCCAGCTTTTTCAGTGAAAGGAGAAGCAGCAGACTGTTGAAGTCATCTCTCTTTCGCTCTTCTCTTTCCTCCTATCAGCATGCTCCTTGCACTGCAGCAAAATGGTTCCTCTCCTTGTGCTTGTGCCACTTCTGCCTCCCCTAGTCTGAGCTCTGTTTTATGGGGACTACAAGGGGCTGATGCCAGGTCAAATTTAAATATTTACTCCTATATTTATTAATAATTTGTTGATAAAAACAGAGCTGCATTAATCTATGTCTTTTTTTTTTTTTTTTATCTGCCTAAATTTCAGCTGACTTCACACATTTGTGGTGTGGCATTTATTCAAAATGACAACTCAATACATTAAAACAACAGACCTATGTTGCAGTGCACCACAATACTTATTGTGGTGGACTGTGTTGAAAAAAAAAAAAAAAAGAGTCGGCTCTGATAAGCTGGTAATGCTTTGCAGAAAATAAAAAATGAATGCCCTGCTTTAATAAGATGTAATGAGATGTAGGAAAGCATGCATTAGGCGAAAAGGTTCTGCACTCACTTGAAAATAAGATATAAAAATGTGTCACTTACAATAAATCACTAATTAGGCATAAAGTAGTAACAGACTTTCACAAACTCTGTTAACCCCTCTGAGACCTGCATTAATCTCTGCAGCATTCAGACACAGAACAGTGTCCAGTCCATGCAGCTTCTGGGCAACTGTTAATCTGAATTCTGCAGAGATTGAAATAAAAGGTGCCAAAATATTGATTTTCCACAGATGAGCACTCAGCAGTAGCAGCATGCATTAAAGTATAATAATATAATAATTTAGGATTGAATGGAGATGGATTAGAACACCTATTAGGTTTTTTATTGCTCTCTGTGCCATTGGGGAGATTCACTCTCTCTCTCTCTCTCTCTCTCTTTGTCCTGTTTACCATTATCATTGAAAGTGAAAGTAAAAGAAAATCCCACATTTTGGGTTGTCCCTAGAAAAGTATTACAGGGGAAATCTTCCAATGGGAACACTAGTACTGGTGACACAGGGGTCCCAAATGGATTCCCTAAATTTGCAGGGATTTCCTCTCACTTTCTGTTTTGGCTATGGGACAGGAAGTGAAGGGAAATCTCCCCAATGGTACACAGATGTCGAAAAAAAAAAGAAAAAAAAAAAAAAGAAAAATCTGCTGGGGTAATACCCTTCCCTAACTTCATCAAAAATGCAAAAAAAAAAAAAAGTTTTGCCTATAGGTCTACTTTAATAAATATAAGATATTTCTCTATTTGTCTTAGCCTGTTCCACGGTGAATTCTCCAATATGATACAGATGAACTTTGTATCAGAATAAGTTTGTAAAATAAAATGGAGTTTAAAAAAGTAAATATGTAATCATTGTAAATGGAAATGATAAAATTATGAATAATAGAAAAATCTATATTTCAAATAAATGTTATTAATTTGCTAATAGGCTATAATCTAAAGCGGGGATCCTCAAACTACGGCCCTCCAGCTGCTGCAGAACTACACATCCGATGAGGCATTGTAAAAATCAGACATTCACAGATATGACTAGGCATGATGGGAATTGCAGGTCCTGAACAACTGGAGGGCCATTGTTTGAAGATCTAAAGAGTGTAGCTCAGCGTGGCAATGCTTCTATTCAAAACATACAGTGTAGATAATGAACGATGTCACTCTAGGACAGGACGTGTGTTATTAGTGGAATCACCAGATGAAATTAAAGGAAAAATAAGCCCAAAAAAAAAAAGGAAATGAATGCAGTCAACACATCTAAAGACTGCTGCAAGATTTTAAACTTATATTTTTGGGATTAGATACACTTCAGTTGTTTGTTATAAATATAAACTGATACTATTCATACTGTATGTACACAAAAACCATTGCATACTAAGACTCGATTCACACTAATACGACTTGTCAGCCTGACAAGTCGCGGTCCCTCGCAGTCCATTGACTGCTACAGGAGCCGTTCTAAAAGGGAGCGACACAAGTCGCTCCGACTTAGAGAAAGGGTCCTGTACTACTTCGGGGCGACCTCGGAGCGACTTGCATAGACTTCCATTATGTGAAGTCCCTGCAAGTCGCTCCGAAGTCGCGGTGCACGGGACTGCACAAGTCGCCCCCGAAGTAGTACAGAGTCGTGCCGCCCCAGTGTGAACCGACTCTAAGGCTCCATGCACACTGAGCTTAAAAAAACATCAGTTCTCCTGTCTGAAAAAAATGCTCATATAGAGCATTTTTTGCACAGAATTTAGAAGAATTTAGGAGAGTTTTGCGTTTTTTCTGGCAGTAAACTCAATCAGAAAAATGCAAACCAGGGTTTTTTTTCCCCCCTGCCTCTAAACATTGAGCTCAAAATATGCCTGTACTCATCCTATGTGTCCATGTGCATGGAAACATAGGATAACATTGAGCTGCTTCTATAGGCAGAACACAAAACTCTTGTAGTAGCAGTGATTTTTAAGCCAGTGTGCATGGAACCTTAATATGAAATGTACCTGTTTATGATGATGCTAATAATAATAATAGTAATAATAATGATCTTCATCATCACCATCATATCATACCTTTCAACTTTCTGAAATAGGAAAGAGGGGCATAGTGGGGTTGATTTACTAACAGTGGAGAGTGCAAAATCTGATGTACCTCTGCATAGAAACCAACCAGGTTTTTTTTTGTAAAAGCTTTATTGTCAAAGCTGAAGTTAGAAGCTGATTGGCTACCATGCACAGCTGCACCAGATTTTGCACTCTCCTCTTTTAATAAATCAACCCAAGTGTAGCATGATAGATAGCCAAAGGCCACACCCTGGCTTCGCTGACCACAAAGAATTAAAGCGGAGTTCCACCCTGGATTTTTTTTTTTTTAATACCCCCGGGACAGTCAGGGCTAGTACATTCCACAATGGCTAGCCTCTGATCTGTCCCGGGTTGCACTTACCTGTTAGGATAAATACTTACCTTGAAAACGTCTTGTCCAGCGCTGCCATCTCAGATGTGGGCAGCTTGAAGCCAGCGAGATCCCCTTTGGCGTCTTCTTCCGCCTTCTTTGGTCCCATGATGCTCTGCGCCGGCCCCGACGTCACTTCCGGGTCGCGCGCGTCATCCCTCTACAGCTTCTGGGCATGCCCAGAAGCTGTTTAGAAGGGGATGACGTGCGCGACCCGGAACTGACGTTGGGGCCGGTGCAGGCGCAATGATTCCTGGGAGCTATGACATTCAGCTCCCAGGAATCATTGCAGAGCCAGGAAGTGACGACGGGCCGCGGCCGAGGAAGGAGGAAGAAGGAAGTAAGGTAAGTATTTTTTCTTTGCTACGAGGTAAGTAACAAAAAAAAAAATATGCGATTATCCATTTCTTTTTCAGGTGACCCGGAGCGAGAAGATGGAGGTAAGTATTAAATTAGGGTGGAACTCCACTTTAATATGCACAAAAAAAGATTGCATATACAGATTTCAGCACTATATTTTCCAGCTATACCCGGTTTTCATAAAAATAAATGCAAAAATTTAGAGGTGGGGTGAAAGGTTGTAGTATAATAAAGGTTGTAGTATATTCATGTGTGGCTCTTTCAGCATTTTTATTGATTTTCTGATTTGGTTTATAGTAGCTGCTATATGCTTATTTTTATGTTGATTTTTATTGTAGGTATGTGAGTTCATGTGCACTGGGTTTGGTCTGACAGTTTTTCTCTTGTGCCACGTTTGTGATTAGTAAAACATTTTATTAGTCATCTATACATCTGGCCCAAAAAGACAGACAACTAAGGAGGAAATATATTCATATGAGGGACATTTGGGAGCTTTGCCATACAACTTTATGTAAAACAAATTGTAGCAATCTTATCATGCTAAAATGGCTTTTATATTCTTAAATTTAAAATTTAAAGCTGGCCATATACTGTTAGATATTTGTTTGAACATTCGCTAAGCGCTATACAAATTTCGTACGAAACTCCTAAAAAATTTTGTAGAATTGCCACAACATTGTTGGCAATTTTAACATTCTATTTTGGAATGAACGGATGTGAATTTGATTCTGAATGGAAACGATAAAACATTTCCATCCTTAGTCTTTAATTTTCCTGGTCACTGCGGTTGACAACGGTCTTTTAGTTGACTAAATAAACCATTTAAATGTTTTGAAAATTACCATTTAAAAAAAAAAAAAAATTACCAAATCATTTTATTTTGACCTGTGTTTTTTTTTCATATCTACATAGCATAGAGGGCAAAAACAAGGAATGAAGACGATCCTTTTATTTTGGTTTCCCATTGAACTGTGTACATATGTAACATAAACAGAAGATAAAACCCCCTCTTCTCCTAATTCTGCCCATCCCTGGTTCTCATGAATCCTTCCACTGTAAAGACACATGAATCCATTACTGTCCAGCATGGCAGTGAATCAGGGAGCTGTGTACATAGATTCTACAGTGCTCAGCCTGTCAGTGTCACCTGGGAGCACAGAAAACTTTATGATCTGATCTATAAATGTCATTTATGTTTACAGTATCGAAGTCATTATTTTATTGTGTAATTGAATTCTTATCTAAGGAAGATGTACATAGCTTAACACCCACACTCTATATATGACTATAAAATAGATGAACGATCTAGGATTTTGCAGGTAATTAAAACCCCTTTTTCCTCTCTTTACCTTGTAACTGTCAGATGTTTTGTAAACAGAAGATTAATGCTGAGCAGGACTGGCTATAATGTGACCTCGGCTATTTTCTTAAATGTAATCGTTTGTTTGTTGTGTCTTCCAACGTTTTAGATGTTCTCAGAATAATATACAGATGAAGCGATAGGGGAGCTTGACATTTCACATGTGCGACCAAAGGCTGCTTTTTCTGTGGTCCCCTTATACAGCCATAGACCAACCATAGAGGGGGGGGGGGGGGGAATAATAAATATAATAATAAACATTGATTCATACTGACTCATCACAGCTAAGAATAGAAAAATAGAAAAAATGCTTTATTTATAAAAAAAATACATCACTATTGGTTTGATAATTATTGCAGAAATGCAGTAAATCAGCCTTTTGAGCTTATCCA
This sequence comes from Pelophylax lessonae, assembly GCF_965119305.1. Taxonomy (NCBI): domain Eukaryota; kingdom Metazoa; phylum Chordata; class Amphibia; order Anura; family Ranidae; genus Pelophylax; species Pelophylax lessonae. Next base: position 702,388,274 of record NC_138768.1, on the reverse strand, counting down.
AGCAACATAATGGATCTGACTCAATTGTAGAAAAATGAAGACGATTGTCCAGTGATAGGTTGTTATTATTATTATTATTATTTTTCTTATTAGTAAATCCCCCTGGCTTTTCAATGTTGAGCGGTGCAGTTCATTATGTCATGTAGGGTGAGTTCAGGGCAATGTGTAAAAGGTTTATCATAATAATAAATGTTTTTCCCTATTATGATTATTAATATTATTATTATTTCCACTCTTGGCACTACAGTGTTAAATGGTGCTACTCTAGGTCATGTGGAGTAGGCTCAGTGTAGAGCTTCTAGAAGCTCAGATAGATAGATAGATAGATAGATAGATAGATAGATAGATAGATAGATAGATAGATAGATAGATAGATAGATAGATAGATAGATAGATAGATAGATAGATAGATAGATAGATAGATAGAGGTAGATAGAAAGATAGATAGATAGATAGAGGTAGATAGATAGATAGATAGATAGATAGATAGATAGATAGATAGATAGATAGATAGATAGATAGATAGATAGATAGATAGATAGATAGATAGATAGATAGATAGATAGAGGTAGATAGATAGATAGATAGATAGATAGATAGATAGATAGATAGATAGATAGATAGATAGATAGATAGATAGATAGATAGATAGAGGTAGATAGATAGATAGATAGATAGATAGATAGATAGATAGATAGATAGATAGATAGATAGATAGATAGATAGATAGATAGAGGTAGATAGATAGATAGATAGATAGAGATAGATAGATAGATAGATAGATAGATAGATAGATAGATAGATAGATAGATAGATAGATAGATAGATAGATAGATAGATAGATAGATAGATAGATAGATAGATTATCATAATCATAAATGGCTTCTATTATTATTATTATTATTATTATGAGCATGATGATAATGATAATTATTAATATTATTATTATTTCTACCCTTGGCTCTACAATGATGATCAGTGCTGCTCAAGTCTTTTAGGGTGGGCAGTGTAGATTTTCTATGAAGCTTAGGGCTTAGTATATGGTTTATCATATTAATAAATAGCTTCCATGATAATGATGGTTATTCATACCCTTGGCACTACAATGATCAGCGTTGTTGTTCATTAGGTAGGGTGGGATCACCATATGTATATGTTCAATGTATGGTTTATTATAATAATAAATGACTTTTATTATTCATATTGTTGTTGTTATTATTATTATTTCCACCCTTTGCACTACAATGATTAGCGGTGCTACTCATTACATCTTGTAGGGTGGGCTCACCATTTGTATAAGGTTTATTATAAAAACAAATGATCTCCACTATTCCATAGTGGCCGAGCAGGTGAGATCATCCCCAGTCCATGCCCCATGATAAAGGACGTTATTCTGGCATGTCAGACATTGTAGGGCTGGCTAAGGTTGGCATATACAGGTAATAGGAGGTGATACATTTCTGGCTGTGGTTGCCCCAGTTATTGGGGGACATATCTGCTGGGAGCTATACACAGATCTCGTGTGGGCTCAGCACTTGTGGGACTCTGGAACACATTTATCACCAATGAAATGATCGGCAGCGACTGGCAGAGCTGTTCTCTGTCAGTCATAATGGGAATCCTCAGCTATGACAATATTTGTGTGTACTGGAGGCCATTTAGTGCAGTATATACAGTTCTAATGGCTAGAAAGAGCCTCTAAGTACGAAAAATAAAGTCTTTTTACAATAATCTAGGTATGCAAATATTACATTACCACTTTAAACAGAGCCTGACATGTGATCTATCTATCTATCTATCTATCTATCTATCTATCTATCTATCTATCTATCTATCTATCTATCTATCTATCTATCTATCTATCTATCTATCTCTAGTCTTTCCCTTAACACGTATCCCTCACGTTTTCACTTTTTATTTATTATATTACATTATATTATATTATATTACATTATACATGTTCCTACTGTATATCTATCTATCTATCTATCTATCTATCTATCTATCTATCTATCTATCTATCTATCTATCTATCATCTATCTATCTATCTATCTATCTATCTATCTATCTATCTATCTATCTATCTATCTATCTATCTATCTATCTATCTATCTATCTATCTATCTATCTATCTATCTATCTATCTCTATCTATCTATCTATCTATCTATCTACCTCTATCTATCTATCTATCTATCTATCTATCTATCTATCTATCTATCTATCTATCTATCTATCTATCTATCTATCTATCTATCTATCTATCTATCTATCTATCTATCTATCTATCCATCTTTCCTTTAACATGTATTTATTTTCACCTCTTCTCTCCCTCTCCTTTTTCCTCTCCCTCTCCCTCTAACATATTAACATTATCCATTCTCATAATATATATATATATATATATATATATATATATATATATATATATATATATATATATATATATATATATATATATATATATATATATATGTATATATATATATATATATATATATATATATATATATATATATATATATATATATATATATATATATATATATATACATATACATACATATACATATATACATATATATATATATATATATATATATATATATATATATATATATATATATAATGTGTTTGTGTGTGTATTGCATATTGACCACCCATGACATTTATATACCCATATACCTAATGACCAACTGAATGAATTAAATGAGCGTTTTGTATTTTTTTTTTTAAAAAGAGCCACTTATTTTCTTACATTGAAATATATATATATATATATATATATATATATATATATATATATGTATATATATATATATTTGGAGCCATGTAGTAATGTTTTATTTTCATTTAATTATTCTGTTTACTTTATTAGGTATTTATACGGTATGCACAATATCGTATTAATATCTTATTCTGTTATACTAGTAATCTTTTATTAGTGTCTTAAAATGTTACATCAACTATAAATATAGATGTATTTCTCTGCAGAGAGAATATATCTACAGTAACATTATGTTTATTCCCAGTACCGAATAATCTTTATCCTTTTTTCTTTACTTTTTTTCTGCTTGTAAGCACTAAGCAATAGTGTGTGCTGTATTTTACCTCTTCTATGATCAGCTCTTGTAGATCAGTATTTTAGGATTTTGTATTTATATGTGGTAGAGCAGGAGAACCCCCAGACCTTGACATATTTAGAGATTTCATAGTACAGTGAATAGTTATCCCACAATGCAGTTTGTATTATATTCCTGTGATCATCATATTGACAGTCTTCTGGCTCTGATCTAGCGGAGAGGACTGATGGGACAGGCAGGCATTTCACATCCATTGGGGATGACAATGGGGAATAGTGTGTCAGCAGCACAGAGCCATGAATCAGCTTCTATGGCTGCGGCTTTGACATGTAGCAGCTTCGCAGCTGATAATAAGCAGCGATGTCCTATGAAGGAGCCGATTCATCTGCTGCACTCAGTTCAGAGCTCTGCCGCCGCTCTTTGCACGCAGGTTTCTCCCTGGACTTGGCCTGTGTTGACAATGCTCTTATGGAGAGATTAATATGATAAATAGGAACATTTAGCAATTCCCCGCATTGTTCTGCAGAGCTTATAGTAGTGCACTCTCATGACTTCTATTTCCCAAAATAGAAGAACTTCCCATCTACTCCATCATCTCTCACTGGGCTCTTCTTATTTCTTATTGCACCTTTCACTCTGTGTGGGACTTTAAAACGTTTTTAATTAGCCAAGAAATAGAGAAATTAAAGCAAAAACAGGAAAAAAAAAATAAAAATAAAAAAGAGAAGGTAAATCTGTGGTTAGTTTAAGAATTGTAAAAGTAAAAAAAGGTAAATATTGCTCTTATGCAATATTCATGTATATAATAAGAATAAAATAAAACGCATTTTGAAGTAATAATAATAATAATAATAATAATAATAATATCAAAATCATTCAGGCAGTTGAATTGCTTACATTTAAAACGTACAGAGACAAATAATGTAATATGTAGTCACTGTAAAGAATAATAATAACATGATATTCAATAATAACAATATAATATAATTCAATATTCATGTATATAATAAGAATGAAATAAAACGCATTTTGAAGTAATAATAATAATAATAATAATAATATCAAAATCATTCAGGCAGTTGAATTGCTTACATTTAAAATTTACAAAGACAAATAATGTAATATGTAGTCACTGTAAAGAATAATAATAACATGATATTCAATAATAACAATATAATATAATAAAAACAAACAAAAAAATAAGTAATCATAATTCTTCAAATAATTAAATTGTTTGCATTATAAAGGTAAAACAAAAAAAAAACTAAACAAATAATAGTAATAATAACTACAGCAAAACAACACAACAAAAATAGTAATCCGATTGAATTTAAAAGTAAAAAAAAAAAAAAAGCAAAATCAGTAATATGTAATCATCATGAACAATAATATTGCAAATAATATTGATTATGACGAAATTAATAATTCACTTCAATGCATTGCTTGTTTTTAAAAAGAAAAAGCTATATATAGAAATAATAAATAAAAAATAAAATGTAATCACCATGAATAATAATTATAATAATAATGATGATCACAATACATACAGTAAAATTCAGAAATACTGTAAAATGGAATCACTCTGAATAGTTATTGTAGTAGTAATATAATAACATTAAAAATAATATACATCATTCTGATTATGTCAGTGGAATTAATTATTAAAGCAGTGGAGACTGTTCACCTAGGAAAATAAATACTTTGCAAAGTTAATGTCAGCTAACAAGATGGAGATGGGTTCAATTTATTATACCCAATCAGGTCTGATTTGATTTAAATGCATTTTTTTTTCTAGCTTATGACTAGTTTGTGAACAGAATTTCACCTCTTTGCTAACATTCACTTTGAAAAGTGAACATGTATTTTCTAAGATATGAGCCTCTAACCATTCAGTAAATCATCCCCACTGTTTGCATTTAAATCTTATATCAGGACAGTACATTTGTAGAGCAGTGACTTCAGACCTGTCACATGACTTGTGGTTAAAGTGTCCTGTGCTGGAAATTATGGCTGTCAGTGAAGGTAAAACATGTCTGGATAGAGGGATTAAATCTCAAAGGAAACTGATTGTTTTAAATTTGTTATCAAGTAATGTACACTCTACTATAAAGAAAATATATATAAAAAAGTTTACTGATTTGCACTGGCAACATCCTTAATAATCTAACAATGAATATATTTAACTAATGACCTCCTATCTAAATAAAAACCTTTTTATAATTTCTAGTGGCTGAGCATTTTACACTTCTAACTATAATCATTTTACAATATATGGGCATATTTATCATAGGAGAATTTAGGCTTAATAATTTTATCTGGGTTTACCAGAGCTTGCTGATGATTTCTGTTCATGTCCCCCTCATAATTATGAAGGAAGGCAGCTCCCAGTGATATTACAATTTTAGTGTATTGGGAAATGTACATTTTAAATTCAGTGCTGTAAAATATTTATAATACCTGTTTTGCTAATGCAAACTAAACCCAGCCAAAAGACAGAGTTCTCAATATGCAATTTAGAATAGGCACCTCCATTGCGCCAAATAATCAGTAATATTTACGATTTAGTAATCATTTTTATTAATATCTGTTTACTATTAAGTTTTGGTATTATTTATAATTTCCTTGCATTATGTGGAATCCTAACTGCTGGTTCACATATATGCGATGCGGGAACCTTGCAAATCCACTCCCGGTTTTTCGCATTCAACTGGCAGGCAGTTCACACTGCCATATGCAAATTACTGGGGGTGTCAATACAAAGTTAACCACATCCCCAGATCAGTTCGCATATCGCAGTGCGAACTGTCAGTTTGGACATGAATCAGATCGCATAGGTGTGAACACCCATGCGATCCGATTCTGCTGCGGACCCAAAAAAGGTTCCTGTGCGACTTTGGTCTGAATCTGATGCGAATTTAGCCATACAGTGCCGGTTCACATTAAGTGCAATCACAGAGATTGCATGAAATTCGGAGCGCACTGCTCCTAAAATTACATGCAATCTCTGTGCGGTGCAAATTTCAGCCATACAGTTTGTATGGCTGAATTCGCACCGCAATCGCGCTAAAACATGCGCATGACCCTTTTTTTAATCCGCAACCGAATCAAATCGCATGGTGGTTCACACTAGTGCGATCGGATTCTGTGCAAACTTGCAGATCTCAAGTTCTCAACTGGGGGTGTCGTTAACTTTTAATTGACACCCCCTGCGTATCGCGTATGGCAGTGTGAACACAATGCGATGCAGGAACATGCTGTATATTCGCAGTGTTCCCGCCATCGCACATATGTGAACCGGGACTAATGGGACATAGAATAGTCTAACTGATGCCCCCATCCATGCTATACATCAGGAATGAGGGAATCTACCCCTGTGGGTATTGTATTCTGCCAGCTGGATGCAGCCACTGTTCAGCCAACAATTTTCCACCCGCCTCCTTCGATTGTCAGGCAGGGACTGGCTGATAAGGTGCAGTGTGTACCCAGCTTGAGTCTTTGTATCTGTAACGAGGACAGCTGCTAATATGCAGATCAAATGGGCTTTTAGGGCCAGCTAATGCTGGAACACATGCATTTCCTGTACGTTCCCGTGTGGTCTGGTTTTGCAATGCATGGACTTAAATTGGCTGAAAAATGCACTGAAATGTGGAAAAAGTACTTGCACTACTTTTGGAGAACACACTGCACCAAACCATATGGTACTGTCATACAATGCGATTTGGTGCCTGCAAACATGCTGCATTTGCCAGATGTGATTGGGGTGCCATTAACAATTCATTGGCACCCGGACACTCTTATAAGGCAGCATGTTCACCTGCAGTGTGGGAAACACACACTGAATGTGTCTTCCCACACCAAGTTTAACATGAATCAGCTCTAAACCAGACTCCTGGAATTTGTAGTTGTTTATAGTAATTTGTCCATGTGAAACATGTTATATGTACGCCTACTCCCACCATTGAGAACTATTGGTAAAAGAGTGGGCATAGCACAGATGTGTGTGTAGGCATAGGATAGATTCACTTTAACCACTTCTGGACCGGAAGGATTTGCTCCCTTAACCACTTCAGCTCCGGAAGGTTTTACCCCCTTAATGACCAGGCAATTATTTGCGATTTTGTACTGCGTTGCTTTAACTGAAAATTGCGCGGTCATGGGACGCTGTACCTAAATACAATTGATGTCCCTTTTTCCCACAAATAGAGCTTTCTTTTGGTGGTATTTGATCACCTAGATTTTGCGCTATAAACAAAAAAAAAAAAAAGCGTACGTTTTGAAAAAAACACAATATTTTTTACTTTCTGCTATAAAACATTCCCAATAAAAAAAATTTAAAAATCACATTTTTTTTTATCAGTTTAGGCCAATTTGTATTCTGCTTCATATTTTTGGTAAAAAAAAATCCCAAAAAGTGTATATTAATTGGTTTGGGCAAACGTTATAGCGTTCACAAACTACGGGATGGATTTATGAACTTTTTATTTTTTAAATTTTTTTATTAGTAATGGCAGCGATCAGCGATTTTTATCGGGACTGCGACATTGCGGCGAACAGATCAGACCCCTAACTGACATTTTTGACATTTTTTTGGGGACCAGTGACATTAATATAGTAATCAATGCTAAATAATATGCACTGTTACTGTATAAATGACACTGGCAGGGAAGGGGTTAATACTGGGGGTGATCAAGGGGTTAAATGTGTTCCCTACTGTGCTTACTAACTATGTGGGGGGATGGGGGGACAGGGGCAGGAGAGATCGGTGTTTCAGCTTAGCTGAATCACACGATCTTTCCCTGCCTCTCTGACAGAAGAGCAGCCTGCTTTGTTTACATAGGCAGGCAGCTCTTCTGTCATTCTAGCCGAAGATCACGATCAAACCCGCTCCTCCTTCGGTCTGACTTCCACTGTGTCTAATCACAGTGGGAGCGCCGCCAAATCTGCGTGCACATAATCACGTAGATCTACATAATTATGCACAGCCGAGCCGCATTGCTGCAGTAAATCTGCGTGCGGGTGGTCGGCAAATGCGTAAATCTGAATTTCAGTAACTATTTGCATTGCATACTTACATTGGTCTAGATTGGCACAATGTAGGTACACATTACTTATAGCTGATGAACTACTAGGGAAGCTGGGAATTACTGTAGTAGTCAGCACTACTACATTGATATACATGATCTTTCAGGACCTGTGTGAGCAGCTCCCCCACTCAGGGCTGCTGTTAGAAATCATGGGGCCCTGTACAGCCTACCTCCCAGGGCCCCCCCCCCGAATATTTAAGACAATATTTTCACTAAAGTCATTATTAGCGGACACAACTATAACAGAGAACCTGTGTGAATTATACCTTTTTAATTGTATTTTACATTTTTTTTTTAACAGGGAGGGGGATCGGTGTCGGAGAAGCAATTACATACAGGAATGATGCCTTGTGTCTGTGTCGCTCCCTGCAGCAGCTGAAAACTGCCAGTAGTGAGAGAAACGGGCTTTCAGCTGCTGCAGAGAGCTGAACAGGGCTTCCTTCTTTAATTGCCCCGCCGCACTGATTCCCCATGTTGCTGGGGCCCCCCTGTGTGCCCAGGCCCCCTACAGGAGGACTGGTGGTCCCCCCTTATCAGCGGCTCTGCCCCCACTACATACAAACCAGGGGTTACTTGATAGGCACCACCGCCATTCATAAAAAATGCCTTGTATTTCTTTCAATGAATTCAAGGCATTCCCTGTATGGATGAGGTGGAGATCGTGACATCACTTCTGGTGGTGCCCAGAAAGGGACCCCCTGTAGTTAGTGTGCTGCCTGTCGGAAGCCGCTTTTATAAATCCTGAGCAAGACTCAGAAGATTGTGGCCAGCACTGTAAGAGCACCAACTATTATAGTGATTTCCAGCTTCCAGAGTGGTCCACCTGGTATGAGTGATGCAATATTGCAATGTGCCAAGCTGAACCAAGGTAAGTATGTAATACAAATCATTCCTAGGATTCATCTTTAAGGTTCATGCAGAGGACATTATTTCTAGGCAGATGGGAGTACAGCCTAAAAATACATCTGTATTTGTGGCCCCTGGGAGCCCCAGCTCCTGTGTAATTCTGCCTATAGGAATAATTACAAAATATACTGTACACAGGTATACACTTATAAACAGCAGTACTTACATTTACAGGTGCGAATATAACTTATGCAGGTCATACATGGGTCGAATTCCGAACAAATTTTCTTTTCGAAAATCAGAAAGTTTGAGTGCTTTGTAATCCGATAGTGCCACCATTGGTTTCTAAATCCGATCAACCAAGCCTTCATTTTCCCCTCTTGCTGCTACAAAAATAAATTTTTGGGCTGGGAATTTCTTTTCTTTCCAGGTCACAACTCATGCACATTTTTTTTTCGATTATATTTCTTGCACAATTCTCCCATCATTGATTACAAATTCATTCTTTTTTTAAAAATTTCCAACATGCCCAATCACACAAACTCGATGGCCGCACGAAAATCAGCCGTGGCTGCAGGCCCACTAATGGTGTGAAATTTGAACAAAAATTCCTAGTTCCGATTTTCGAAAGAAAATTATTTCGGAATTCGACCCATGTATGGCTGGCTTTAGGGGTTGATTTTCTAAAATTGGTGCACACAAAATCTGGTGCAGATCTGCATAGTAATCAATCAGCTTCCAGGTATTATTGTCACAGCTTAATTAAACAAGCTGAAGTTAGAAGCTGATTGGTTAATATGCACATCTACATCAGATTCTGTGTGCACCAATAAATTTCCTCTTTTGATACCAGTGCATATACTATATAAAAATGTTTATTATATAAAAAAAAAAAAGCCTAAGGCTCCTTTCACACGGGTGGTTCGCCCGACGGAGTCTGTTCTGCTCAGTGGGGGATCGATTCCCCGATTCCCGTTGAGTAGGCGGATGACAGCTCTGTCTCTGCTCTGTGTGCAGAGACGGAGCTGTCAGATCCCTGCTCTCCTCTATGGGGAGATCGGATGAGAATGGACCGCCTATCCATTCTCATCCGATCCTATCCGATCCTATCCGATCTGATCCTCCAGATGGATGGAAACAGGGTGTCCACCCGTCCGGATTTCACAAACAGGAACGGATAGCATCGGGTGTCAGCAGAGATGTCTTCGCTGACATCTGCTACTCCATAGGGCTGCATGGAGCATCCGATCCGGTCCACCTGAAAAACTGACAGGTGGATCGGATCGAAAAGCCCGTGTGAAAGGGGCCTTACAGATTTCATAATTTTGAGTTTTCTGTTTAATTATCCAATCAGATTTTTCAGTTAGGTTTTACTAGAGCTATTGAAGCATTTACCTGGCAGTACACATCAATACCTAAAGGTAATGCTTAGCTTGTATCCCTGATGCATGTGCCTTAGTACCCTTTAGTGTTTCTTGTACAAGCATTGTGCCCAATAGCTGAATCCAGAGTTCAATAAAGAAGGTCAAAGGTTTGCTTTAATTTGATCCATATAATTTCCATTAAGAATCTCTGGGGGCAGTTGTATGTGTTGGCAGTGCAGCCTTCATCCTTGCCAATGCCTGTTGTCCTGACACCTGGTAGTATAACACCAGGGCATGGCAATAATTGATCCTCCTCCTTTTTTTTGTTTTTTTCTCTTTTACAAAAACAGAGGTATATTAATAGCCAGAGTTATGTATATGAAGCCCAAAAAATATATATATACTGAACAAAATTAGAAATGCAACAATTTCGTTTTTGCCCCCACTTTTTCTATGCACACAAAAGGCCTATTTCTCTCAAATATTGTTCACAAATCTGTCTAAATCTGTGTTAGTGAGCATTTCTCCTTTGCCGAGATAACCCATCCACCTCACATGTGTGACATATCAAGATGCTGATTAGACAACATGAATATTACACAGGTGTGTCTTAGGCTGGCCACAATAAAGGCCACTCTAAAATGTGCAGTTTTACTGTATTGGTCCGGGTGGTCCGAAAAGCAGTCAGTATCTGGTGTGACCACCTTTTGCCTCACGCAGTGCAACACATTTCCTTCCCATAGAGTTGATCAGGTTGTTGATTGTGGCCTGTGGAATGTTGGTCCACTCCTCTTCAATGGCTGTGAGAAGTTGTTGGATATTGGCAGGACCTGAAACACGCTGACGTATATGTCGATCCAGAGCATCCCAAACATGCTCAATGGGTGAGTATGCTGGCCATGCAAGAACTGGGATGTTTTCAGCTTCCAGGAATTGTGTACAGATCCTTGCAACATAGGGCCGTGCATTATCATGCTGCAACATGAGGTGATGGTCATGGATGAATGGCACAACAATGGGCCTCAGGATCTCCTTACGGTATCTCTGTGCATTCAAAATGCCATCCATAAAATGCACCTGTGTTCATTGTCCCTAACATATGCCTGCCCATACCATAACCCCACCGCCACCATGGGCCACTCGATCCACAGCGCTGACATCAGCAAATCGCTCACCCACATGACGCCATAAACGCTGTCTGCCATCTGCCCTGTACAGTGAAAACTGGGATTCATCCATGAAGAGAACACCTCTCCAAAAAGCCAGAAGCCATCGAATATGAGCATTTGCCCACTCCAAGTTGGTTACGACGACGAAATGCAGTCAGGTCGAGACTCCGATGAGGATGATGAGCATTCAGATGAGCTTCCCTGAGATGCTTTCTGACAGTTTGTGCAGAAATTCTTTGGTTATGCAAACCGATTGTTGCAGCAGCTGTCTGGGTGGCTGGTCTAAGACGATCTTGGAGGTGAAGATGCTGGATGTGGAGGTTCTGGGCTCATGTGGTTACACGTGATCTGTGGTTGTGAGGTTGGTTGGACGTACTGCCAAATTCTCTTGAACGCCTTTGTAGATGGCTTATGGTAGAGAAATGAACATTCAATTAACGGGCAACAGCTCTGGTGGACATTCCTGCAGTCAGCATTCCAATTGCACGATCCCTCTAAACTTGTGACATCTGTGGCATTGTACTGTGTGATAAAACTGCACATTTTAGAGTAGCCTTTTATTGTGGGCAGCCTAAGGCACACCTGTGCAATAATCATGCTGTCTAATCAGCATCTTGATATGCCACACCTGTGAGGTGGATGGATTATCTCGGCAAAGGAGAAGTGCTCACTAAGGCCCCTTTCACACATACAGTCTGATCGATCCCCTGCTGAGCAGAACGGAGTCCGTCGGCAGAACGGACAGGTGTGAAAGGACCCTAACACAGATTTAGACGGATTTGTGAACAATATTTGAGAGAAATAGGCCTTTTGTGTACATAGAAAAAGTATTAGATCTTTCAGTTCAGCTCATGAAAAATGGGAGCTAAAACAAAAGTCTTGTGTTTATAGTTTTATTCAATGTGATATTCATACAAAAATGCATATAAAAATTTAAAAATTAAAGCACATTGAAAAAGTTTTTCCATACAATGAATAGTAGGTGTCGTTTTGACAAATGATCGTGTATTGCAATATACAGTATGTCTACCTCACATGCATGGGGGGGGGGGGTAAAAATAGTTGGTTGAGCTGCATTCTGAGCACCAACCTAAGGCCCTACCATACAGTTGAAGGGGCTGTTCACATGCTCCACTGCAGAACCTTGCATTGTGGTTGCAGCAAATTTAACGCATCATGTCAAAATGACAGGTGGCACTGCCTGTAAAACTCTGTCATTCAAGTCAACGGGGCAGTGCTGAAACTGGAAGCTAGATGCTTGTTAAAGGCTCATGGTTGCACACTTTAGTCCCATTAAAAATTGCTGTTCTAACCCCCCCTCCCCCCCCCCAAACAAAAACAGGCATCTACGAGGTAGAAGGATGGCCTCATAAACACCTGATAGTGGCTGCTTAGCCAAAAAGAAAAGTGAAAAGAAAATGTACCGCAAATTGCCTTTCAGAGCAAAATCTAATGTAAACCAATTTTATGGTTCTATTACTTCATTTCCCATTTTGTATGCTACTGTATGGAGGGTCAAAGGAGATCTAATACCAAGAAAAATTCACATACTTATAGTGGTATTAAAGCAAAAAAATAAAAATGATTAAATTGCAGCTCACCTATTCTTGGATGTGGTGACTGCACTAGTAAATCAATCAGATATACTTCCGGCCTCTGTGTGGTGGCGTTCCTGGACAGGCAGCCTGTCTGTTTTTTGCTACATTTACCATCTATTTGAGGTATACCCCTTTTAATTATTCTTTGATAAGTTCCTGATTAATCCATCCATTTGGTTTGGCCTATACATATGACAATCTATCTGACTTGTGATATATGAATCTGACCTTTTGGCCTGCTCTTACTAATCCAATATGTATATATATATATATATATATACCGTATTTTTCGGACTATAAGGCGCACTGAAAATCCTAAAATTTGATCAAAAACCAGCAGTGCGCCTTATAATCCGGTGCGCCTTATATATGAACCTTGAGTATTGAAGCGATCTCAAAACAATTTCTGTTTCACATTGATTAATGAACTCCTATACGGAGGGGAAGAGTTCGAAGGTTTCATGGAAGAAGAATAGAGCCGACTGTAAAGTAAAGCTGTTTAAAAGTTTAATAAAAGTGAGTTATTTTTCTCTGTATTTTTTTTTAGTGTTTTGATTCTTTTTAGGCTGCGCCGATCCATGAAAAATGTTTGCAAATTGAGCACCTGCCAGTAAACCCCATGCGGATCAACGTTGCACAAAAAAAGTGCGCCTTATAATCTGGTGCGCTTTATATATGAAAAAAGTTTGAAAATTTACTGTTAACTGATGCTGTGCCTTATAATCCGGTGCGCCTTATGGTCCGAAAAATACGGTACATTACCATACTTTTTGGGCCACCAAAATTCAAATCGCAGTTTATTCTGCTAATATATTTTTTAATACATATTTTTTTTTCGGGCCACATTATCAGGAATTGGGGTCTCTCTATATTGGTGATATGCATACCATCACTGCCCCTGCTATTTAAATTGCATGACATATTTTTTTTCTTATCTCATTTATACCAATTCAAAATCTGAGGCATTCTCTATATGGGGGTATATATTCCTGTGTTCTTCTGTACACAGCAATACCACCACATATATATGTGTGATGCTTATATACATATCTGCCTTATATACGCAAATATATGCATGTGCGGATATATATATATATATATATTCATTCTTTTCAACAACTGTAATATAGGCACTTTTATGCATCAAAGACGTAATAATACCCTGTTATACTTTACACATGCATATACATCTCCTTTCCTTATAGCATCTTGATATTTTCAAGCAGTACCCCAAGCCTTTGTGGTCTTGTGCTCCATTTATTGGTCTCGTTGGGTCTCCGTAGTCGTTCTCTTCTTCCTGGAGGTTGTCCGGGATCATGTTTTTCCATCTCCCTACTCTGCAGAGACTGGACAGTTCACATTTGTTTTTAAATATATGGCTCTAAACAACTGACTCATCTATGTCATGTGAGTAACTATTTGTAATATGAAGGTCAAATGCCGATGTTTTTTCCAATAATATGGATACATCTTTTGCATTAATATACAGTATGTATTTTTTGTGTCTTACTTTGTCTCTCTTTATTTTGCTAGAGGTACTCTGTTTTTTCACAAAATATACTGTACAACACCCCTGAAGACGGATAATTTTCCAGAAACGCGTCGGGTGTACAATCACATGGTCTACCTTCTACATTGTGACATTTGTACCTAGTTACCATATGATGTTGTTTTTTAGGGCTAGCCACCCAAATTTTTCTATTTTTCTATGTATGTATTGTTTATGTGACTTCTTGATTTATACTTTGTAATAAAATAATACTTTTTTATAAAAAAAATTTTCATTGCTTATTAGCAGTATACTAATTTTGGAAGACCTTTAAAGTCCCATTGGGCGGATTTTCCTCCTTTTGGTGGCTGCATTAGTGTTCTTTTTTTTTTCTTTTTTTTGGACTTTTTTTTCCTTTTTTTTTTTTTCATCTGGTGATCTAGCCAGTAAGTCTGTTATTTTTCAATGTACTTTAACAGACCAAGCAGTCCAGAAAAATTAGCCATTGGATGGACGAGGCATACCATTTACATTGACAGGGCTGCTTTCAATTATCTTTTACTTATTTATGTAAAACTTTTATCCAAAAGGAAAATAACTGTTTGCTATAATTACTTATACAGTGTTAGCTGGAGCTCAGCTTCAATTTGTTAGTTATGACCATCTAAATCTGCCAGTCTACCCTCTCCCAAAACTGACAATGCTGCTGTCCCAAGGTGTCTGCTTTATTACTTCATCCAGAATGCAGACACCCTAAGACAGGAAGTGTATTACTCTCCAGATCACAGCCGAAGAAAAAGAAAACGAATGTAGCTACCACATCCAAGGATTGGTAAGCTGCAATATATTACAGTTTTGTTTTTGTATTTAAATAATTTGATAATTGAAAATTGAAATATCAATAGTGATATTAAAGTCTCAATTTTTTTTTGTTATACTTACCTCCTCTGTGCAGTTGGTTTTGCACAGAGCAGCCCAGATCCTCCTCTTCTCGGGTCCCTCTTTTGCTCTCCCGGCCCCTCTCTCCTGCCGAGTGCCCACACAGCAAGCAGCTTGCTATGGGGGCACCCAAACCGAGCCGTTGCTCTGTGTATCCCGCCCCCTCTCTCAACTCATTGGCTCACTGACTTTGATTGACAGCAGCGAAGAGCAATGGCACACACTGCTTTCTCAGTCAATGAGGAAGAGTCCCCAGACAGCCAAGGCTCTCATGCAACATCACTGGATCGAGATGGGGCACAGGTAAGTACATGGGGGCTGCTACACCCAGAAGGTTTTTTTTATCTTAGGCTGGGTTCATACATGCTGCAGCCGCAACTCACAGCAGGGGGTCCTTTGTGTCCCTTTTCACAGATTAAGGTGCGAATCAGGTCCAAATTTTTGCCTGAATTTGCACCTGAAACAGAGCCAAAGACGCACAGGACCCTTTTCAAATGCAGACCGTGGCTGCCCCAGAGCTTTGTGAACCGGCTCCATTAAAAACCGTTCCGATTCTCCTGTCATGCGAAACCCGCATCCAATTCGCATCAGTGTGAACCCGGCCTTAATGCATAGAATGCAATAAGATAAAAAAAAAAAACCTTCTGTCTTTAGAAACACTTTAAATCTTTTTAGCAAAGTTCCATAATAGGTCAAGGATGTCCCAAACAGAAACATAGAAAAGTGACAGCAGAAAAAAGACCAAGTAGTCCATCGAGTCTGCCTTTTTTTTTTTTATGGTTAACCTTTTTTGTCTGAGTATGGATCTATGTTTGACCCATACATATTTGAAACCAGTTACTGTTGACTGACTCACTACCTCTGCTGGAAGTCTATTCCAAGCTTTAACTAGACGGGTATTGGAAAAAAGCCAACATGGTACCAAAATTTAAAAAAAGGGCCGAGATATGTCCTGGGGAATTATAGGCCGGTTAGCCTAACATTAGTAGTCTGCAACATTTTGGAGGGGATGTTAAGGGATTATATACAGGACTATAGTAATAAAAACTGTATTATTAGTAGTAATCAGCATGGATTCATGAAAAATTGTTCTTGCCAGACCAATCTATTAACCTTCTTTGATGAAGTGAGCTGCCATCTAGATAAAGGAAAGCCTGTGGATGTGGTGTATCTGGATTTTGCAAAGGCATTTGACACCGTTCCCCACAAATGCTTACTGTACAAACTAAGGAAGGTAGGTATGGACCATAAGGTGAGTACCTGGATAGAGAACTGGCTCCAGGGGAGAGTCCAGAGGGTGGTGATTAATGGGGAGTACTCAGGTTGAGCGGGTGTGGAAAGTGGGGTCCCCCAAGGTTCTGTCCTGGGACCAATCCTGTTTAATTTCTTCATAAACAAGCTAGAGGATGGGATATCCAGCACAATCTCTGTATTTGCGGACGATACTAAGCTAAGCAGGGCAATATCTTCTATGCAGGACGTGGTAACCTTACAAGCAGACCTGAACAAAATAATGGGGTGGGCAACTACATGGCAGATGAGGTCTAATGTTAAAAAAATGTAAGGTAATGTATTTGGGTGTCAGAAATACAAATGCAAGTTACTCGCTAGGGGGGGGTAACTTCTGGGTGAATCTAATATGGAAAAGGACCTGGGGGTTCTAGTGGACAACAGGCTTGGCAGTGACATGCAATGCCAAGCTGCTGCAAGCAAACCAACAGCATACTGGCATGTATAAATAAAAGGGGATTCACTTCAAAAATAAAGAGATTATTCTCCAAATTTACAAGACTCTGATCCGGTCACATCTTGAATATGCCATCCAGTTCTGGGCACTGGTCCTCAGTGGGGATGTGCTGGAACTGGAGAGAGTCCAGAGAAGGGCGACAAAAATAATTAGGGGAATGGAGGACATCAGCTATGAGGAAAGACTACAAGCACTGAACTTATTCTCTCTGTAGAAGAGACGATTGAGAGGGGATATGATATCAATGTACAAATACCGTACTGGTGACCTTAGCATAAGAAACAAACTATTCAGAGTAAGGGAATTCAATAGAATACGGGGCCACTCACTAAAACTAGAAGAAAAGCGGTTTAACCTTAAACTACGTAAGGGGTTCTTTACTGTCAGAGCAGTAAGGATGTGGAATTCTCTTCCACAAGCAGTGGCATCAGCAGGGAGCATCGATAGTTTCAAAAAACTATTAGATGGGCACCTTAAAGACCACAACATACAGGGGTATACAATGTATGGTTAGCACCAAACACACACACACACATTATGGGTTGAACTGGATGGACTGATGTCTTTTTTTCAACCTCACTAACTATGTAACTATGTCACTATGTAACTACCCTTTCAGTAAGATAATACTTTCTAAGATTAGTTTTAAACTTTCCTCAAATTAGTTTGAGGTCATGTCCTCTTGCTCTTGATTTTGATTTCATATTTATAAAAAAATCTTGATTTCATCTTGATCTGCCGGAACCTATAGAACATAGTTCCATAGGTTCCGGCAGATGCAGTGGCAGAGTGTGACGTATACTGGAAGCTTATTGTGTCTTGCTGACAGCTATCCTCTGTGTGCTGTGCTGGGACAGTAATGGTGTGGACAACTTGCTGCTCTGCTGCCTCTGTGATCTCCTCCTGCTGCTGGCTGCTGTGGCGGGTGTAGTGCTGCTGCTGGCCTAAACCTGGAGATACGGTTTACATAAGGCTTAGTCCATTCCCATCAGAAGTGTAGTGATACATCTTGGATATCCTTATTGAAGGTTCCTGAGCGATTGGGGTCTCTAAGTCATTGTTAATTATGCCTGGTTGTATGACCCATTTACTGTATGGTACCTGGGTCCACAACCTCTGGTAAGTGCAACATCTTGATCATTTATTGAAATATAAAAGATATCATACATAATACTCACAAAAGCACATAGTATACACGCATGTCAAAGCACAATAACACGGGTTGCCTCTAGGACTGCTGGACTACTCTGATGGTGCAAGGAGACCAGATGGTGTCCGCGATGGCTAGGTTGACACGTTTCAAGGGAGAATCCTCTTCCTCAGAGAGAATGGAACAAATTACCCACCATACTTATATATCTAAGATCCAGATGGCCCTTATAGACAGGCCCTGCCCCTCACACATTATTGGTGGTGTTACTCCAGGAACCAATCACAGTTTGACATTTCCTTTCTGTAGCAAAAATAGCAGGAAATAGCATGCAATATATATGCAATCAAGCAATCAGCAATACATACAGGAACAAATAAATGAATAAATATATGCATCCATAACTGTATATCAAAGTAAAGCAAGAGGGCTCTCATCAGTATCAGAGGGTGAAAGAGCAGGTCAAAAGATCCAGAAGGAAGGCTGAGGAGAATCCAGAGGTGAGTCCAGCTGACAGACCTGAGGTAAATGCTGACTCCGCCCACTGACAGGAGAGGATATACAAGTGGAACATTACACTCATTGGCTAGATGTTTCCCGCCACTAGATTTGTCATCAATCCATTGCTCAGCAGCTGAGGTAAATCTTCCTAGCCACAGCAGGCAGCTGGTCACCTGAAACGCAAAACAGAAAGAACCAGCAAAGCAGCCATAGAGAATCATGTACTTAACAATCATCATAGCCATCTATTAAAAGTAAAATGTATTTCTAAAACAAATGGGTGTTAGGGGAGACAATCCCATGGGGCAACTTCTCTATTTTATTCTTTTGTGGCCCTGACATTCTTAAAAAAATAAAAAAAATATATATATATGGGGGTCTTTCACCTCCAGAACATCTTACAACCATATCCTTACTAGGTATTCCTGTGAAGTAGTGATTGTTAATCACCTGAAGCTTATTAAAATACTTATAACATCAATAAAATCAGTAAAACAGCTATACCAAACGCTTCCATACTAATAATAATAATATGATTGACTAATAATTATTTTCTGACATGCCATCACGGACACCATCTGGTCTCCTTGCTCCATCAGAGTAGTCCAGCAGTCCTAGAGGCAACTATATATACACAGTGGGTATAGAAAATAATCACCTCCCCTTTAAAATAATCACATTTTGTTGCTTCAAAATGAAGACAGGCACAGTGTGACACATTGCCTGACACCCCGCTTGGGTTCATCTGCCAAAATACAGCCTCTTCCAATCTGGAACCAGGAGCAACCTATTATAGCTGAGCATTGCACCCAAGAACTAGATGACACTAGCTTAGGTGCAAACTGGAACTGACTTTATTGTAAACTCACACAGAATATATACCACACAAAATCAGATAAGAGCTTGATCACATTAACTTAAAAAATGCAAACTGTACATTTAAATATCAGTGCAACAGCTAAGATAAACATATAAACATTCCAAAATAGTTTGGTAATGAGGTGAAGTGGACACAATACTTGCAGACAGAAAAAACAATAGTTAACTCAATTAACAACTGGGATTCACACCAAGGAGGCTCACAATAGGGAATTATACAATGTGAGAAAGACACCTTAAAAAACAGATTACACATCAGCAGCAGGAGACTTCAGCATCAGGTTGTTTTAAGCTGATTATATTAACATCTATTCTGAGTCTCTGGGTCTAGGAGGGGGTGAAGCAGTCTTTGCTGGTTTGAGCATAGAGGCCCCAAATCTGTATCCAGGTCCTAGTTTCCCAGAGTCTGTGTATCTCGGGGAAACACAGACCTGAATCCGAAGCAAAACCACTCCAAGGTTACACCAGGCACACACCTCCCAAGAATAGAGCCCCCTCAAAGCCAAGGCTCATAGTCAGTAAGCAAGAGGCTACCCTGTAGTCCCCTCCAAAAAGCCCCTGTCCCGGTTGGGTATGTGCCACACAGTTTTTGTTGTATGTGGCTGTATTTACTCAGTGCAACTTATAACAAGAGAAAGATATAACACCAGCATGTAGGAAAAAAAAAAAAACCTCAAAAACAGAATCACTGAGTTGTATTAATAATATTTTCACTCTGTATTTATCAAAAATTCAAGTAACAACAAGTGCACCAAAAAAATTTGAAAAACAGAAAAAATGCCATTGTTTGTATTTATATTCACATGCATTCTATGACAACACAGGTCTACGTAGACCATTCACAAAACAAGGTAAAAGTGTACAATATTATTAAACAACTTTTTTTATTCACAACTCTTATCTACTGAGTTGCCTCTAATTTCACTGTGTAACATATCCTGATACGTTATGCAGGGACCTAGATCCTATGGGGTTTATCCTCGGGTCTTTGAGCTCTGCATGATTTGGGGATTGGTTTAATCATCTAATGATGCCATCATTTATTAAATCTTTCCAGCAAGGATTGTTAAGTTTTCAACGTTTGGTGGTATAATTAGTTTATTTCCACCCTTTGGCTTTACAGTCCCGCTGATTGGTACATGTAGCAACTCTTAGGGGAATATAAGTGCATTTCAGATAACCATATGCTTCCGGAAGTGTTTTGTTGTTTATTTGCTGTGGGCATTCCCGGGTATCGATGCCTGTATGTAACTATAGCATTGATTACTTGCTGGTTATAATGTATTGTTTCCTTAAACAGAAGGTGTACACAGTGGGGATTTTTCATATTCAAACTAACTGCAGTGGTTTTTATATTCCGTTTTCCACTCTGTTCGTTTTTTAATCCGCTCTGTTGTGCATTTTCGGGCATTTACGGTGGAACGCAAGCTCTCCGTGAATGGCCGTGTACTTCCGGGGGGCCTCTGATTGGTCTAGATGAGGCTTTCCCGTGTTGTCATTCTATTTAAGGTGTGCTTGCGGATGCCAGCCATGCATTTGAAAACTTCTGTGATGACGAAACGCGTCAGCCACGCATAACGAATGCAAGCACGCACTAGCCGCGGCCATCTTTGTTTACATGTCTGTGTCATCTGCTTTCATGTGAGTACTTTTCTTCTGATTTTATGCAATAAAAGCCTATACATACTACACAATCAGAGCCCTTTCTTTTATGAGGTATATACCGAAGGTTTGGTAACCTAGAACATGCCAGAAGGGGTTATTTTCCATGGCTTTTTGAACGTACTGGGGAAGTGGATTTACTGAAGATTAGCTCCCTATATGCTGTTCTGCCACGAGAGAGACTTCATACACCTGCTTGACCGCTCATTAATTTGAGGGTCCACTTAGTCTGGTAAGAGTGCACTTACATCGAGCACAGTGGTGGATCATTATCCTGTGTTGGGAGTGGCTTCCTTTCTTCACTTCCTGTTCATATCAAGCTATTGAGAGACTGTGTTCTGCCATGTCAGTGGCTGTCTTCTTTTGTGTCTCCGTCAAATGGACTCTTTCATGAGAGTTACACTATACGCTCATTTACTGTGATGATTTATTAATGTGTTTATTGGTTCACCTATTTAGCACATTTTTACCATCCTTTAGACGCTGCACTTTTCTATTATTGTTTATTTGTGGATCTATCATATCTTATTGTGCTGGCTGCCTCGTTTGAATAAATTTTTAATTTAATCTTTCCAGTTGGGAGGTGCTGGTCTCTGGCCGGTTACCTATTCATTTACATTGTGAACTAGCGCGGCTCTTTACCTCCCCTTTAATATTATTTATGAGCTTTTAACTTTTGCATTTTTTTTTCTTTTTTGTGTATTTTTTCGTTTTGAATTATCAATAATTAGCAATCAAATATCAATAATTAGCAATCCAAACAAGCAACAGTACATTAAGGCTCGGTTCACACTAGGGCGACCTGTGAGGCGACCTGGTCGTCTCACAGGTCGCCGCAGGTCGCCTCCCAAAGGGAAGCTGCGGACCCGTTCTAACAGGAGCGACACAAGTCGCTCCGACCTAGAAAAAGGGTCCAGAGCTTCTTTGGGGCGACCAGGAGGCGACCGCCATAGACTTCAATGTTATGAAGTCTGTATCAGCCGCTCCGAGGTCGCGGCGCGCTGCTCGCACCGCGACCTCCGAGGTAAAAGCAAACAGTGCAAAGTAGGTAAGTTACATATTAGAAATTAACATCTTGTTATGTTTAAGGTTACATAAATGGTAGCAACCTATAGTCAGTATTGGAACTTATGGATAGTAAATACGTCAAACTGTAACGTTGAAATTATGTGGTAGATACGGGATTCAACGCCCAAGGTAAGACGTCGATGTCCATCTAGAGAAAGTACAGGGGAGCTAGTATGGATGAGTAAAGGGTAGAGGTTACATGAAAGGTGAGGAGTTGAGTAGGTTGTGCCCTTTGTCGTGGTCA
Source organism: Pelophylax lessonae (assembly GCF_965119305.1). Taxonomy (NCBI): domain Eukaryota; kingdom Metazoa; phylum Chordata; class Amphibia; order Anura; family Ranidae; genus Pelophylax; species Pelophylax lessonae. The sequence continues at coordinate 702,365,451 of NC_138768.1, read as the reverse complement.
ATTAGCTCTACATAAATGTATAGATATGTATGATATAGACATGTGTTCCACCCTGGCTCCCTTTGGCCTCAGTATAGGGGTTGGGGCAATTGTCACTTCCAAGTATGTCAGTATGGAATGTTATAGTAGTTATGTAAGGTTGATGCTTCTGGGGTGGTCTAACCAGGGTGACCAAAGTTTGTGAAATTTATCTTCTGTTAAGTGTACTTTGGAGAAGAGATACTCCATGTGGCAATGTTCGTTAATAGTGTTGATTAGTGTAGTGGTAATTGGTGGTGATGGATTTTTCCATGCCCATGCTAGCACTATGCGTGCTGAAATTAGGATATGGTGAGTAATTGGGGGACAGGTTTTGGGCCATGGTAGAGGGTCTAGCCCAAAGAGAGCCAGTTGTGGGGTTACACATTGTATGGACTGATTCATACCAGCGATAAGGGCAAATACTTCTTTCTAGGAGAGTATTATAGGGCATTCCCACCAAATGTGGAAGATGTCTCTGATTGCGTTACAGTTCCCCCAACATTTCAGAGAGTAGGATGAGGGGATGTTTGCCAATCTGTCCGGCGTATAGTATCGTTTGTGATATATTTTCATAAGGTTTTCCCAGTGAGAGACATTTTTCGATAGGGTGAGTGGTAGTCGGAGGCTACAGTACCATACCTCAGGAGGGAGGGAAATTTGTAGTATGAATTCCCAGTAGGTCATATTGACAGGTTTGCCTGTAGCTGATGGTCGGGATAAGATGTTGTAGATAAGGGATATTCCCTTAGGTTTGTTCGAGGTTTTGACATAAAATGAAAGTATTTCCTTGGTGATTGTTCCCATATAGGTCTGTAAGGTTGAGAGGATGTGACAGATCCTTAGGTAGATATAAAAGTCTTTGCTAGGTAGTCCATAGGGCGAAGAGATTTGTTGAAAGCGTTTAATATTGTGAAGATGAAATAGGTCACCGCCCCTGTTTGGTTTTTATTTGCTGTGTTCCTGTGACGGCCAGGGGTCTTCTTGCTTTGGGCGATTTCCTCTCGCTTCCTGTTTTGGTTGTGGGGTGGGGGTCTCCCCAATGGGGAAACAGATGACAATAAAAATCTGATGGGTTCAGTGAAATGCAAAATCATGTGTTTTTCTTTCAAAATGCATTCTTTTTGCAGCCATTGTTGCTAAAATAGCACTAAAGGCATTTTTTCACTTTATATAGAGTAAGGGGGGCATTACAATTCCTTTTATTTTATTTGTTTTGCTTTTGCCATCTGTGTCCTGTTGTGGGGGGTTTCCCTTCGCTTCCTGTCACGTGGACATGTTGGGGGGTGGGGGGAAGTCCCTCCAACAGGGTGGGGGAATCCCTGGTTGTCACCGGAAATAGTGTCCCCTCTAGATTTCCACTCTATTCCTGTTCTGGTAACAACCCGAAATTTAGGATTTTCTTTTTTTTTTTTTTAATTATATTTTTATTTGCACAAAAAATTGAGCACATTACAGAAACATTATATTGGCAGAAAACATACAGAGTAGGGAGTGGTGCCCCCATAAAAAACGAAGAAGTAAAGAACAGTGTAGCTACAAAAGTAGGTAATCAAACAGTACAGAGCTGCAAAAACTGTGAATAACCAGCAAAAATACAATAGCATACAAATATACATATACTGTATAACTCTGAGAAACAGTAGGATCAGGTGGAATTTAATGCATATGAGTCCCAGTCATCCCAGACAGCATTGAAGTTAGTGAGCTCATCATGTACCCTTGCCGTCAGGGACTCCATTTCCCGAATGTCCGAAACTAGCTTCAAGTGCTGCAACCAACACAGTGGTAATGCCCTCTTAGCTGCCAAGAGGAGGAAAGATATCAGCTTGGCTGCCGGCTTAGAGACCCTAGGAAACGTTAGACCTAGTAGACAATGCAGGGGGTCCAGTGGCAAGTCCAAACCCACCACAGCTTGGAGTGTTGCCATCACAATGTACCAAAAAGGTCGTATAAGGGAACATGTCCAAAAAATATGATGAAGAGAGCCCCTCTCCTCCCTGCACCGCCAACACAGGGCGGAACAGGAGGGATTCATCCTGTGAAGGCGGACCGGGGTCCTATACCAAAACAGGAGAATCTTTAGAGTGGTCTCCCCCTGCGCCACACAACGAGATGATTTAAAGGTGGACGTCCAAATCCCATTCCACATAGGCAATGTAATTGGTCGATCCAGTATCCCAGACCACTTGCGCATGTAAAAGTGGGAGTCCCCAGTAAGTGGAGCAGCATCATGTAAAATATTATAAATTGAGGACACCAAATGACCCTGGTGAGGCCCACGACCACACAACATTTCAAAGGCCGTGGGCCTCTCCAGGGCAAGTGATGGCGTCAACGTCCTAAACAAATTGCGTATTTGGAGATAAAAATAAAAAGAGTGTTTTTGAAGAGAAAATTTCTCTCGAAGCTTTTCAAAGGTAAAGAGGGAGCGGGACACCGGATGAACCAGATTGCGTAGCTGGAATAGTGGAGGTTGAGTCCAGGCCCATAAACGGCTCACCTGAAGTCCATCGGGAAGCAATGGATTAAACAAGATCGTGGTGAGAGGGGGGCATGGCGAAGAGAGAGAGTATTGGCCCATACATTTGCGCCAGATTCCCATAGTAACCAGCATTGAATCCAGACACATGTCCCTCAGAACACCGTCCGTATGCAAGGCTGGTGACCACAGCATCGAGCAAGGATGCACCGGATAAATCGCCCCTCTCTCTATCTCCGACCACCGGTTGGGGGCCAACCAAGAAGACCAGGAGGCCACCACCCTGAGGTGGGAAGCATAGTAGTACTTTACAATATCCGGAGCACCCAATCCCCCCTGTCTTCGGGGGGCAAACACCACTGAGGAAGCCACCCTATGTGCCTTATTGTTCTAAATAAACCATAAAAAGGAGCGTTGTAACATTTTAAGTTGGGGCATAGGAATCGCTACTGGAAGGGTGTCAAACAAATAGAGCAGTTTCGGTAGAATAGACATTTTTAAAACATTAATACGGCCTAACAATGACAGAGGCAGGGCAGTCCATTGCTGGAAGGATATAGAGATCTCACGAAATAAGGGGACAAAATTAGCGGTGTAGAGCTGTGAGTGGGAAGGAGTCAGTGAACCCCCAGATATTTAAGCGACTGCAAGCACCATCTATAGGGATACGTATGTTGCAACTGAAACAGGAGATCCGGGGAAACGTGAAGGGGCATGGCCACCGTTTTAGAAGTATTTATCTTATAGCCAGAGATTGCACTAAAAGAGTCTAGTAAAGCATGCAGCGATGGCAAAGAAACTAAATAATTCCTTAGGGTCAGTGATACGTCATCTGCAAATAAGGAGAGCTTATATTCCCTATGTCGCATGGTAACCCCAGCAATATCGGGATGGGAGCAAATCGCTTCGGCCAACGGCTCTAGGCACAGTATAAATAATAAAGGGGAGAGGGGGCAGCCCTGCCAAGTGCCGTTGGACATGGGGAACACAGGCGACATAAAGGCAGACGACATTCGGACCTGAGCTGTGGCTGGGGAGTATAGGGCTTCTAATTCCTTATAAAAAGGACCCTTGAATCCAAACCTCTAGTGTGGAAAAAGATAGGGCCAACTCAGCCTATCAAATGCTTTCTGGGCATCCAAACTGAGAACAAGGGCAGGGCGAGGGAACCTATTCAGGAGAGCAACTAGATCCATAGCCCGTCTGGTGTTATCCCCTGCATGCCGAGAAAGAACAAACCCCACCTGATCTCTATCTATCAATTTAGGTAAAAGACCAGCCCATCGATTGGCCAATATTTTAATAAATATTTTGTAATTGGAGTTAAGAAGAGCTATTGGTCTATAATTATCCGGGAGTGAAGTATCCTTACCCGGTTTGGGGATAACAGAGATATATGAGTGGAGGGAGAGTGAGGTGTCTTGCCCGCCAGCATGGAAGCGTAGAGATCCAGGAGGCGGGGGGCCAGAGTCGATAAAAAGGTTTTGTAATATATATATATACGGAAGCCCATCTGGACCTGGGGCCTTCCGAGAGGGCAAATCCTTAATCGTAGCGGCCAACTCATCCATTGAAATGTCAGCATTTAGTTTGTCAAGATCAGCCCTGGGGAGACTGGGAATGTCCAAGTCCCGAAAAAAGCTCTCAAATTTTTCAGCAGAGAAATGAAAGCGGATTTCAGGAGTCAGACAATTATACAGGCTACTATAAAATTTGCCAAAAACTTCAGCCATTGTATAGGGGCAGTGGGTGGGGCTACCATCCGACTGCAGCAGGAGATCCGGAACAGATTGAAAAGGCTTGGGTTTAAGCTTGTTGACTAACATTCTATGAGGTTTATTAGAATACTCATAAAACCTTTGCCGAGCCCACATCAAGGACTTAACCATCTTGGACATGTCCAGAGCCTTGATGCGGTCTCGGAGACCTATCACCTTCTGAAGTCCTGCCACCGACGGAGAGGCCTGCAAACGCGTCTCAGCCACCCGGAGGTCAGCCAGAAGTGAACTGCGCATGCTCTCTGTGTCCATCTTCAGCCGAGAGCCCTCTGCAATGCAGACCCCCCTGAAGAAAGCCTTGTGGGCCTCCCACATCGTAGACACCTCAGACACAGAACCCTCGTTAAGCAGGAAATACTCCCGCAGGCCCTCCTCCAACTGATCCCGGACTGCCGGAATCTGAAGGAGTCGGTCATTTAGACTCCAATGGCAGGCCCTAGGAGGTACCCCCGCCATGGAGACATCAAAAATAACGGGAGCATGATCAGACCAGGAAATGGGAAGGATCTCCGACTGAACCATGCATGAAATGAGTGGAGCCGAGGTGAAAAAATGATCTAATCTCGAATGCATCTTATGAGCAGCTGAATAAAAGGAATATTGTCTATGGGAAGGATGCTTATTTGCCAGGAGTCAAAAAGCCGAAATGAACGAATGCATTTGCAAAAAGATTTAGCCTGGTTCAGCTGCCTACGAGAAGGGGTGTCTTGACTTATGGACTGCCTTTCCCTATAAGGTGACATAATGAGATTAAAATCACTCCTGACTATCATAAAGGGTTGAGAAAAATGGGAAGTAGCCGCAAGTGTCTTATCCAGGAAATCTAATTGACCGTCATTGGGAACATACAGATTAAGTAATGTAAAGGATGAGGACAGATAATCACAGACCAAAGCTATATATCTCCCATGAGGATCCAGCAGCGACTCACGGACTCTAATGAGACATGACTTCCGAATCAGGACAGCAACCCCCGCTTTACCCGACTGCTCAGAGGCAACGTATGCTGCGGGAAAGTATCGTGCTGCAAACTTAAACGATCCGCCAGGACAGAAGTGCATCTCTTGCACTAAAATCACATCCGCCCCAGAGGACCGGAAAGCCTTAAGAGCCAGCCACCGTTTTTGCACCGAATTCAGGCCCTTAACGTTATAAGACATAAACCTTAAAGCCATGTTATCCCAGGACAAAGACATAAAGCATAAGCAGTGATAAAACAACCTCTCATTATGTCACGTAGCACAGTAGCAACAGCATGAAACAGCGTTATTGCAGTCTGCACTCCATCCGAAGACAGAACACAGAGGCACCAATCCACAAGTGCGACATGAGAATGTCGGACCAGGGACAAAAAAGGTCCAACATAAAAAGAAAACATAAAAAAACAATAAAAAAAAAAAAGCAATCGAATAGGATAGCAATGTTCATTCAGTATCGTCAGAAGAAACCCTGTAGGATTGTAGAATCCCAGGGAGCCCAGGGCGAAGCCCACGGGCAATACGGGCATCACGGGAGCCTCCAGGGAACTGTATTCCAATGGGAATGGGTCACCCAAAAACCAACTAAGCGACAGAAACTTGAAAAACAAATGCCCCATGGGGGGAAAAACTGAGCCAGTCCAGCCGGACCAGCCAAAGAAAGCTCCGGTAAGGAAGCCATCGCAGTCCAGTCCAACCACAGGAGACCGGAGGGACAAGGAAGCATAATACCATGTAGAGCCATCAGAGAAATCAGGGTGGGAATCTTGAGGGCCTTTGGCATTGAGGGGTGGCATGGGATCTACGCTGTGGGGTCTTGGCAGGGGTCCAGATACAACCTGGAGTTGCAGGAAGCGGACGGCTCGGTGGTTGCTGGTGAGCAAGCAACTCCTCTTCAGGAAGCGATGGAAGGCCGAGGCCCCTAATAAAAGACTCCGCTTCGTGCATGTCCCGCATGGCTTGCTGAGTGCCATCCTTGGTGACCACCAGGCGGAATGGGAATCCCCAGTAGTAGGGAACCCTGTGTTTCTGCAAATGCAAAGTCACTGTGCGGAGGGACCTCCGCTTATTAAGGGTGATGGGTGAAAGATCATTAAAGATTTGGATTTTAGCACCATTATAGTCCACTTGAGATTTGTTATGGGTCGCCAGGTTGAGGGCCTCCTTGCTATCATAGTAGTGGAATCGGACTATAACGTCTCGGGGTCTCCCTCCAGAAGGTGGTTTGGGGCCCAGAGATCTGTGAGCCCTATCCAGTCTCCAGTCAATAGCCACAATATTAGGTGCCAGATGGTTAAAAAGACCCAATAAATAGGAACGCAGATTGTTGTCTCCCACAGTTTCAGGGATGCCCCTATAGCGCAGGTTTTGGCGCCTTTCCCAGTTCTCCAGATCCTCTTGCTGCAACTGCAGTTGGGAGACTGAGTGTTTCAAATAGGAATGTTCCTCCTCCAAAACATGCACATAATCCACGAATTCGTCAAATTTTGTTTCAAGGGAGTCCGTGCGTTCCCCTATGTGTGCAATTTCCCCCCTTAACTCCACTGATAATTTGCCCACCTCAGCAGCTATGTTGTGGGTGATCTGTATCAGAAGAACCTGGAGTTTAGCATCCAAAATGTCTGGAGTTAATATCTGCTGTGAGGAAGGGGGGGTCGGGGCTGAGCGGTCCGCCTGCGAAATTGAGGCCGGGGATTGCGGCCTAGTGAAGAAGCGATCCATGGCGGCCTGGGTCCGGGACTCCTGTGGAGCGGAATATCCCTGCTTTTGCTGCCCGATCTTTCCCATGGGGACGCCTAAAGGTTCAGGAACACTGGTAGCCTGCTCCCAGCTGAAGATGAGTGCAAAGAAGCTTGTATGGAGCGGCGGAGAGTCGGCGGTGCCCGGAGCTCACATAAGGTGCGTTCTCCATGTCCGGAAACCGCACATGCGCCTAGGATTTTCTTTTACTTCCGATAATTGTACACGTAACAAATTTACAGAGAATCAACATGTATAAATACATAAGTGGTCCAATATAGTGAACTTGCTGTTAGTTTATTCACTTTAAGGTCATCACAGAAGACAAGGGGGCATCTTTATGTCTAGAGGAAAAGAGACAAAGGTTTCTTCACAGTAAGAGCTGTGAAAGCTCTGAGAGCTGTGAAAATGTGGAATAGACTCCCTCAAGAGCTGGTTTTTTCCAGCTCAGTAGATTGTTTTAAGAAAGGCCTGGATTCTTTCCTAAATGTACAAAACATAACTGGATACTAATATTTGTAGGTAAAGTTGTAAAGTCGATCCAGGGGATATCCAATTGCCTCTCGGTGGATCAGGAAGGAGATTATTCCCCTACTGGAGCAAAGTGGATAATGCTATGCTGGGGTTTTTGCCTTCCTCTGGATCAACTGTGGGTATGGGATGATGTATATAGGATTGTAAAAAAAAATTTGTCGTGTTTTCTTTTCCCCTTTTATTGGTTGGACTGGATGGACTTGTGTCTTTTTTCAACCTGACTAACTATGTAACTATATGCTGTACCTAGAGAAGCCTACAATATAAGGTACTTATCTCCCATGCATAGATATAAATGCACACACATACAGTACTAGGGCCAGTTTAGAAGGAAGCCAATACACCTACAATTTGGTAGGAAACCAGAATATTTGGAGGAAACATGCAAACTCCATGCACATAGTAACCAGGCTTAAAACCAGGCACTCCTGCAAGGAAGTACTAACCATTAAGCCACTGTGCTGTCCCAACATAGTTCTGAAACCTATTGAATTCTAATGGGAGCTGAATTTTGTTATAATTTTCTACCCTTTTTCTGAGCTAATTTGCAAGGTATTGTTGAAAATGCCATGTCTAATAGGACACTGCCAAAGGGGACATGTACCAATGCAAAAAATAAAAAATAAAATAAATAAAAATTAAAATACTGTTCAGCGGGGAGAGGGTTTTTTCATGCCATTTAAAGAGCAACATTAAAAATGCTCAAATCCTTCAAATAACAGCCTGGGTTATACCATAAAGCTGCATGTGAAATTACATAAAAGTATCATGTAAAAAAAAAAAACACCTTGAGGTTTCCCTTAAAATTCGTACCAGACCTTTATTCAAACATGCAGCCTGGGTGACTGGCCACTAAAATGAGGGCAGCAAACATGCAGAACTCCTTTTTTGAACCATGCCAGGCCACACACCTTGCACAGGTAGGCATCCGAGCCTCCCCGTTACAAGGCACATTATCCCAGTGGTGAGGGGCAAGGACCTCTTACCCATATCCTGTCAAACAAAAAGGATGTGAAGTTTTATTACTCATTCCCCAATAGATTAAAAATGAATAATAATTAAAGTAGCAATAAAAAACTACTGCTTGCCAATACACTTTCCCTGCATTTCAACAATATATTCCTGCTGTCCTTGGTGCTGTTGTAATATTAACAAACAAACCGAGGTTCCTGAATGACATCACTGACCAAATACGGACATGACCACATTTTATGAGTGTCATTAACAGGGATCATCACTGCTGTTTTTACATTCCAGCAGTGCTGGGGATTCTGTCATTTAGCGATAAAAGTGCAATAGGTTAACGTCACTGAGCAGTGGGTCAACATGGCTGCAGGAAAACATCATTGGGCATCAGATCATCATAATTGATAATGGATCTACATTGCTGGATGAAGTGATTGATGCTGGCTTTGCATTGGGGACCATGTTGACATTTTTTGGTCTAAGATGTTAGGGTGTTTATTTACTTTTAACTCTTTATGAAAATTAGTAATACTGGGTAGTAATGTAAACCCCCATATCCCTGTTGGGGACAAGATGTAGAGAAGAGGGCCTTGTTCCTTAACATTGGAACAAAGTATCTTTCAAGGGTGGTAAGGCTTGAATGCCCCACTTGCAAGGTACCCGATGTTAAAAGACATATTGCCTGGTATTGCTTACATACTTGCTGCCCTCCCTGTCTTGGCACCCAGGCTACATACCTGGATAGAGACCATTTTTTTCCCCCAATGTTTAGGTGTGCTGTCTACAATGTGCTGGACCTAGTATTTTCCAGAGATATCAGCAACAACAGCCTTCATATATATCTCAGTACAGATTTACTAAACTTCGTGTACAAATCTGTGTTTGCAGAGCAGAGTGGTTTTTATTTATATATTTGTGTTTGGTATGTTTCAAAAATGCCTCTTACAGCTGCAACCTGCTCAGTGTTGTGATTGCCCATGGATGAAATAAATGAGGCTTTAAAGAAATATGTCTGTCCACCACACAAGAAACAAATAAAAATATAATTAGCAATGCACCAGACTGGAATGAACTACACTGAAATCAATTTCCACTTCTGATTTTCTTGGTGAGGTGGCACTGTCTGTGGATCTTGTTAACTCAGCAAGTTGCCATACTGTCTGCACAGACTTAGATTTGTAAGGCATGTCTTTTGCATGAAGTAAGGTTTGAGACATAACAAAAACTAGTTAGTTGGATCCAGACAGGTGCCAAAAAATAGTTCTGTATGTTCTAACACTCGAATGTAGAACTTGGATGACCACACACTGAAAATATAAGACCCAAAAATGTAATTGTGAAATACAAAGCATGTCCAAACAAACAAAACACAGGATGGAGGGCAAATTTTGGCGTGTTTCATGCTCCTATTTTTTTTTTTTTTTTTAACATTCCTGTTTCTTAATTTTTATGGGGTTTCTTTGAGCTATCACCATACCCATAGAAACATGCCTATTTTTCCTAAAGTCCACAAGCTAGATGCTTGTTATTTTCCACCACTTTCAAGTTTTACAACCAATCAATTTCTATCTACTGCTGAGAAAATTAAAGAAAGAGGTATGTTATCTCTGGGGAAAATGATCACTAATAAACTGCATGGTAGTGTAATCATCAGTCTTTTTTTGGGGGGGGGGGGGGTTAAAACATAATTTTCCCATATTTCCCTATTATTGTTTCATCTTTACTGCATATATACTGTATTAAGGTAGTTTGTGAATTATAATACTACTCACTCTGATTAAGGTATGCTTGTACAGATAATGGTATAATGGCCTTTTGAGGTATGTTTCCAAGTGTCTGCTCTCAAAAACTAGGGGAAATGGCAGTCTACTGAATATGTAAACATAAATCAACAAATGGAATGCTTATTACACAGAAAGGATCCTGAGACACAATTGATGATGGAGATTAATAACAGTAAAACTTTGTATTCAGATGACTGCACTTTGAATGGTTAGCCAGATGGGGGAAGCTTATTGAAGGAAAGCATGCACTAGGTTATATTTACACCTATTGTTTTAGTCTAGAAATGTAAAGCTATATCTAACAAACAAAGACATTAACAATAGCTTTGTTTGTTAGGATAACTCATTTTGTGTATTTTTGATGCATTCAAATTTTATTAAAGCCTATGAACACTAGAAAAGTGTACCAGTAAAATTCCAAATTAGAAGAAAAAGGAAATACTGTAGTAGGAAGAAGTAAGGAACAGATTGCTGTAAGCTAAGAATAATATATATTATCAAACTAAACAAAAGTGTACTACATTGCCACTTACCAGTCCTTAGATATAGTAGCTGTATCAGTTTGCTTTTTTTCAACTAAGTATATTTTTTTGCATATACAGATAATACCTGATAACCCTGCTAGAAATCCAGTATCCTTGGAATATCCTGAAATCCCAAACAATATTATTAAATTTCCTGGTTATATTCTATGAACTGCAAAACACTTCCCCCCATGTTATGAATTTGAGGAATATGAGGAGAGGACAGGATAACCAGGGGAAAATATAGGAAAAATAGTCAAGAAGAAGAAAACAAATGCAGGCACAACATACAAGAACTGGTAAGCTGCTGCAGTATAAAGCATTTTTGTGTGTGAGATTCAATGAAAAAGTTCCAAGCCCAAAATAATTGCTCCTCGGGTCCTCACTGCTCTGGTTGCTGGTTTGTAAATAGCTCATACAACTCAACAAATGTAGCAAACATGGAAAAACAAAAGGCCCTCCATAAACATCATTCTGTTAGGTTTAATCAATTTAGCTGACTTCTAAAATATCAGGAGTCACACCCCTCTGTTGATCTTTATGCAGTGCAGTTTTGTTTTGCACATTTTTGTTCGTGAGTTTAGATGCAATTTACTCCATTGTTTACTTGAAGTGATTTTCAGTTAGCACGGTTTCCACGTCATTTAGCTGGAGAAATTCCAGCTTGCCAACTAAACATTCCTTTTATAATAATTTTATTGAGTTAAAGAGGCAGGCTGATGATGTCACATCTCTGACTCAGCCAATCAGAGGAAGCTTTGTATTCATTGATTGAATACATCGCTCCCTCTGAATGGCTGAGCGCTGCTGTGGTCCTGTGTTCCGGGTATAAGACAAGAAGCCTCGGCTCGCACTCGGAACACAGTGCAGTATGCTGTATGTAGCCGCAGCTACATACAGTTTTTACTGCACATCCAGCTCCCTTACAGGTTAGTGAGGGACATAGTTTGTTTAGGCCAGCTTGGTTCAAACGAACTATGTAAATTGTGTGAAAACCTGGAGTTCTTCTTTAAGCATGACATACAGTGAGGTAAATAATTATTCAGTCCCCTGCAGATTTTGTAAGTTTAATCACAAAGAAAATAAGGGTCTATAATTTTTATCATAGGTGTAATTTAAATCATAGAGACAGAATATCAACCAAAATCCAGAAAAAACAAATGATAGAAATGTTATAAATCGAGTTGCAGTTCAGTGAGTAAAATAAGTATTTGATCCCCAAGCAAAACATGACTTAGTACTTGGTGGAGAAACCCTTGCTGGCAAGCACTGAGGGTAAGACATTTCTTGTAGTTGGTTACCAGGTTTGCACACATCTCAGGAGGGATTTTGGTCCACACTTCTTTACAGATCTTCTCTAAATCTTTAAGGTTTCTTGACTGTTGCTTGGCAATTCGAAGTTTCAGCTCCCTCTATACATTTTCTATAAGATTAAGGTCAGGGCTAGGCCACTGAACAACTCCTTTTTTGCCTTGACAGTATGTTTTGGCTCAGTGTCATGCTGGAAGACCCATCCATGACCCATCTTCAGTGTTCTGGCTGAGAGAAGAAGGTTCTCATCAAGGATTTTACAATACATGAACCCCTCCATTGGCCTCTCAATGCAGCAAAGTCGGCCTGTACCTTTAGCAGAGAAACAGCCCCAAAGCATAATGTGTCCACCTCTGTGCTTGACTGTGAGGATGGTGTTCTTAGGGTCATAGTCAGCATTTTTCATCCTCCAAACACGTTAAGTCAGGTTAATCCCAAAGAGCTCAATTGTGGTCTCATCTGACCACAGCACTTTCTCCCAATCATTCTCTGAATCATTTAAATGTTCCCTGGCAAACTTCAGAGGGCCTGTACATGTGCCTTCTTGAGAAGGGGGGCCTTGCGGGCGCTGCAGGATTTCAATCTGTGGCAGCATATTGTGTTACCAATGGTTTGTTTGGTGACTGTGGTCCCAACTGCCTTGAGATCTTTCACAAGCTCCTCTCATGTAGTTCTGGGCTGATCCCTCATTTTCCTTATGATCATCTTTACCCCATGAGGCGAAATCTTTCATGGAGCAGCAGACCGTGGGCGATTAATGGTTATTTTGTATTTCTTCTATTTGCGAATAATTGCTCCAACATTTGTCTTATTCTCACCAAGCTTCTTGCTGATGGTCTTGTAGCCCATTCCAGAATTGTACAGGTCTACAATCTTGTCGCTGACATCCTTTGACAGCTCTTTGGTCTTGGCCATGATGATGGGTTTGAATGCAAGAAAGAGATTCTGTAGACAGGTGTGTTTTATACACATAATGAGATGTCGTTAGGAGCACCTTCTTAAATTGACAGGACTGATCTGTGTACCACATGAGCACATACTGTACCCAGTCTGTGGTAGCCGGAATTACTCACTGAACTGCAACTCAGTTTATAACATTTGAATCATGTGTTTTTTTTTTATTTTTTTTATTTTTAGTTGCTATTCTGTCTCTGTCATTTAAAAGACACCTATGATAGAAATGATAGACCCTTCATTTCTTTGATGGGAGCAAACTTGCTAAATCTTCTGGGGGTCAAATAATTATCCCCCCCCCCCCCCCAGTATTAGGGTTTGACAAGTTGCATCTTTAGACGAAAAGGTCAGCAATAGGCAGCCTACATATTAAAGTAAAGGATTCTTTTAATGGATGAAGTTTCTGGCTCATAGTAGGAATGTTCATGAGCATCAATCTTTCCCATCAGACTCAAATTACGACACGTGTCTCTCTTTTAAATTTATGGCTATACTAAATTTAGCAGGGGAACCTTTACCACACGTTCTGATATAAAACTATTTTGAGAAGGCCAAATTACAAATATCGTTTTGTAAATTTTAGTCTTATAAAGACAAAGCATCTTATCACTATACACTCTAGTCAAGAAAATAGTGTATTGCTATTGAACATAACTAGCTATTTAACAAATCTATTAAAATAAGGAAGTACTGATCTCCAAAATAAACCTTTTGTTGCTTTGTGTTTTATGTTTATTTATTCCATTGAATATGGACATTTAATTTACTGTTTAGCCAATCCTGTCATATTTACTGTCTGCTCATAAGAGCTATGCAATCCAGAAGCGTCCAGTCAAGAGAGAGAACCTCTTGTTTGTTTAATTACTTCCTGAATGACTCGTTTTGTCTTATTGGCTAATCTACTTTTAAATAGGCAAACTTTTCAAAGAAAGCATAATTGTTTGGTTATACTTACTTCCCGGGCTATATATCATGCCTATCAAAATTAAACGTTTCCAACATACCTCCATGAGGCTTCTGAGCTTCACATCACTCCACTAATAGGTTTAACATTTAGCAGTAACCTTTTAGATCTGTAGGAAAAAATGTAAAATAATACCGGGCTAATAACAACATTTTGTCAAAGCGTTCATTAAACAAAGTATGCCGTATGAGTGTGTAATTACATATCGACCTGAAAGATTATTTAATTTTTTCCCCCTTCACATTGAGTGGAGAAAGGCTCATATATCAGTTTGTCAGTGGAAGTATATATGGTTTGCACATTCCGTAGAGCATAGCTCATAGTGGTAGCTAGGTATGTGACAGTGTAAAATATACCTCAGATTTACTAGATGATAGGATGTGTGGAGATTAGACTTTTAGTTGGGTCACTTTGTATAAATAATAATTAAAGGGGGTTTCCACGCTAGCTTAAAATTTCACTTCTGCTTCTGTCGCTGGCAAAGTAACACTGAGGAACAGAAGCTTGTCAGCTGTTAAACTTTCTGGATCAGGACAATGGAAGCAAGTGTAATGCATATCATTGTATCTGCCTCTCCCTGTGTTATTCCACTTTAAAACCTAATGGTCCTTTCCTTAAAGGGAATGCATAGTTGTGTATATTTTTTCTTTGCATATTATGGTCAAAACTAAGAAATATTTTTTAAAGGAAAATGATTTTGTCAGGTAAATATGAAATATTGCATATTAATATTTTTATTTTCATTTGCAGACAGTAGGTGGCACACTAAGGTCCCTCTTTCTCATGTTTCCATATTTTATCCTAGCCATCCTGAAAAAAAAAATCCTATTTACAGATCTCAATAGCTCAAGCTAGAAGTTACATGCACAACTGAATGAGTTAGAGAGTGACAAAGTAATAAACACTATGCCTAGCTGGTTCTTCACCAATCTTCGGGTCCCAAGCATCCCCAGCCTTATTTTGGGAAGCCAGCTTTGACTTCCTGGTGTTTCGCAGCCAGCTTCCCACTATGCATGCTCGAGACGCACTGTGTTTTCTCAATGGTCCTGTATTCTCCTGGGACATGTGACAAATGTCCTAGGAGACAGGAGAGGGCGGGGAGTCCTAGGAGAGGGTAGGAAAGGGGAACTTCAGCTCTGTTTGCTTAGGTGAGCGGAGCCAAAGTGGGAGTGGGTACCTGCCAGATATAGGTACCCATTCCCAGAAAAAAAAATGTTCACAATAGTGGGGGAGAGAGAATGAGCAGAACTTAATATTTCAGGTGAAGTTCCACCTTAACCACTTCCGGACTGCCCCACGTACATATACTGTGGCAGGTCAGCCCTTCAGTAGGAAATCATGTGCCTGTATGTCATTTCCATTTCCGGGTCTGGGGCATGCCACCAGGGACCCGCTCCCACTGTGATTGGACACAACAGGAGCCAATCAGCGGGTTCGGCGGAGCCGATGTTCTCCAAGACCTGGTGATCGTTCCTGAAAGAGGCAGACTGGCGGTCTGCCTATTTAAACAAAAAAGATTGCCGTTTGGTCAGAGGGAAAGATGGAGATCCTGTGTTTCTGCTAAGCAGGAATATGGATCTCTATCTTCCCCTAGTCGAAACACTCCCACACAGTTAGAAAGCACTCCCAGGGAACACATTTAACCCTTTGATCCCCCCCGATGTTAGCCCCTCCCTTGCCAGTGTAATTAGTACATTGACAGTGCATTTATTTTTTTAGCACTGATCACTGCATTAGTGTCACTGGTCCCCAAAAAGTGTCACTGTGGGGGAGATTTACTAAAACAGGAGAGTGCAAAATTTGGTGCAGCTCTGCATGTTAGCCAATCAGCTTCTAACTTCAGCTTGTTCAATTCAACTTTGACAATAAAACCTGGAAGCTGATTGGCTACCATCCAGGGCTGCACCAGATTTTGCACTCTCTAGTTTTAGTAAATTTCCCCCTTAGTGTCAAATTTGTCGGCCACAATGCTGCAGTCCTGCTAAAAATCACTGATCGCCACCATTACTAGTAAAAATATAAAAAAAATAAAAATTCCATTATACTATCCCATAGTTTGTAGACGCTAAAACTTTTGTGCAAACCAATCAATATACGCTTATTGGGATTTTCTTTTTACCAAAAACATGTAGCAGAATACATATTGGCCTGAATTGATGAAGAAATTTGATTTTTACATTTTTTTTATTGGATCTGTTTTATAGCGGAAAATTAATATTGTTTTTTTTTTTCAAAATTGTCGGTCTGTTTTTTTGTTTATAGTGCAAAAAATAAAAACCGCAGAGGTGATCAAATAGCACCAAAAGAAAGCTCTATTTGTGGGGAAAAAAGGACATCAATTTTATTTGTCGCACGACCGCGCAATTATCAGTTAAAATAACGCAGTGCCGTTTCACAAAAAATGGCCTGGTCATGAAGGGGGTAAAACTTCTGGAGCTGAAGTGGTTAATGTGCCACTTCTACTCAGATGACCATCCCAGGAAAGAATTTTTACAGATACTGGATATACATCCCATGTACTAATTATATAATGTATATAACTAACTGAGAATTACCAAATCTGTAGGAGCAATTTTCTTGGCCAAGCGTTTTTGAGACTGGTATCTGAATTTATTAAGTCAGATAATATTATTACTATTATTTACATATTTATTTTTCCCACTACATTTGCAGCTTGAGTACTTTCTGAACTCCTTTAATAGGGCACAGATTGGATGGTAAAATTCCTGATAAAATATGACTCAGAAGGGAAGCAAGCGGAGTTCATATAGTGTTTTCTGATAGAAGCAGACATTAATATGTAAAAAGAAGTATGTGTTACACATATTTATGGGGCAGCTTTATCTGGAATAGAAACCTGCTTAATGACTGTGGCATTCAGTGCACAATGATAAATTTTAATTTTCTCATTTTATGAGGATGAAAGGATAGGATAATTCTGTGGATGATCTTTGGTCAAGCAGGTTAAATTGTAGAAACCTAAAATTATTCTTCCTTCTGTATAGTGCTAAAAGACTAGCAAACCACCATCAAGCTTTTGTAATGTTAAATATTATTTAATCAAAACGAAAAATATATCATTAGCTCCAAAATATGGCAAATACAAACCCACTTCCAAAAAAGTTGGGACACTGTACAAATAGTGAGTAAAAAAGGAATGAACTAATTTAAACTTATATTTTATTCACAATATAATATAGATTACATATCAAATGTTGAAAGTGAGACATTTTGAAATGTCATGCCAAATATTGGCACATTTTGGATTTCATGAGAGCTACACATTCCAAAAAAGTTGGGACGGGTAGCAATAAGAGGCTGGAAAAGTTAAATGTACATATAAGGAACAGCTGGAGGACCAATTTGCAACTTATTGGGTCAATTGGCAACATGACTGGGTATAAAAAGAGTGGCAGTGTCTCTCAGAGTGGCAGTGAGGAGAGGATCACCAATTCCCCCAATGCTACGGCGAAAAATAGTGGAGCAATATCAGAAAGGAGTTTCTCAGAGAAAAATTGCAAAGAGTTTGAAGTTATCATCATCTACAGTGCATAATATCATCCAAAGATTCAGAGAACCTGGAACAATCTCTGTGCGTAAGGGTCAAGGCTGGAAAACCATACTGGATGCCCGTGATCTTCGAGCCCTTAGACGGCACTGCATCACATACAGGAATGCTACTGTAATGGAAATCACAACATGGGCTCAGGAATACTTCCAGAAAACATTTTCGGTGAACACAATCCACCGTGCCATTCACCGTTGCCGACTAAAACTCTATAGGCCAAAAAAGAAGCCATACCTAAACATGATCCAGAAGCGCAAGCGTTTTCTCTGGGCCAAGGCTCATTTAAAATGGACTGTGGTAAAGTGGAAAACTGTTCTGTGGTCAGACGAATCAAAATTTGAAGTTCTTTTTGGAAAACTGGGACGCCATGTCATCCGGACTAAAGAGGACAAGGAAAACCCAAGCTGTTTTCAGCGCTCAGTTCAGAAGCCTGCATCTCTGATGGTATGGGGTTGCATGAGTGCATGTGGCATGGGCAGCTTACACATTTGGAAAGGCACCATCAATGCTGAAAGGTATATCCAAGTTCTAGAACAACATATGCTCCCATCCAGATGTCGTCTCTTTCAGGGAAGACCTTGCATTTTCCAACATGACAATGCCAGACCACATACTGCATCAATTACAACATCATGGCTGCGTAGAAGAAGGATCCGGGTACTGAAATGGCCAGCCTGCAGTCCAGATCTTTCACCCATAGAAAACATTTGGCGCATCATAAAGAGGAAGATGCGACAAAGAAGACCTAAGACAGTTTAGCAACTAGAAGCCTGTATTAGAAAATAATGGGACAACATTCCTATTCCTAAACTTGAACAACTTGTCTCCTCAGTCCCCAGACGTTTGCAGACTGTTATAAAAAGAAGAGGGGATGCCACACAGTGGTAAACATGGCCTTGTCCCAACTTTTTTGAGATGTGTTGATGCCATGAAATTTAAACTCAACTTATTTTCCCCTTAAAATGATAAATTTTCTCAGTTTAAACATTTGATATGTCATCTATGTTGTATTCTGAATAAAATATTGAAATTTGAAACATCATTACATTCTGTTTTTATTCACAATTTGTACAGTATCCCAACTTTTTTGGAATCGGGTTTGTATGTGTGCTTGGAAAAATGTTAAATATATTTTAAAACTTTACAAGGGCAGGGTGAAAAAAGGAGAGAGATTTTGCTACAATTCACTATAGCAGCCTATGTTATATGTGTTTATTCATAGTGTCATGACTATGCAATTGTATTGAAGTAATTTTGTCATGCTAACATTAATACCTATTACTTTCCAAAAAAAAAAAAAAAATGTAGAATGAACTGTTTGACTAATATCCCTCCATGTAGTGACATTATGGTTTCCTTAACACATCCTACATTCAGTGGTCCCCCACACCTGCTGGTGTTTGCAGCATTGGTTTCCTGAACAGTGCTTAACACTAGCATACTTGGAAATTTAAAGTCCAAATTAAAGTGCTGTGGGATGAGTGAGCTTCTTTGTTCTAATCCATAAAATTACAAACAGCAAACCTTTTTGATATGATATTGCTTACCATCTTAGTGCTCTCAGAGAAGTGCTCTCACCCTCATAAAACATGGCTTTCAGTTAGTGGTTCCTATCTCTGTGGTCTGAGAACCTGTCGCTATTGCAACAAACATCATAAATGTGACACTTTGACATCTTGTACCACTAAGGAGGTTTTTCCTATATGTGATTTTATTAATTGCAGCTCCACCTTTGTAGTGATTGTGGTGGAATGCACTGTTTTCATCTTGCAGTATATTGGTTACACCATTAGACCTCTACGTATCAGAATAGCTGAACATTACAATGGTGCTGTCAATTCTAATACGAGGAACATTTCTAATTTTTTTCAAGAGTTTTAGAGATGTTCACTCTGCCAACATGAGTTCATTTAGATTTCATGACATAGAGAGGGTTAAAAGACCAGCATGTGGAGGAGATGTAAATTGACTCTTATTAGAGAAAGAAGCTAGATGGATTTTCACTCAACAGACTAGAATTCCCTCAGGACTAAATCATATATAGGATATCGATATTTTTTCTCAAATAATTTGGTTATCCTCTTACTATCATTTTTTGTTATTAATCCAACTATATGCAATAGTTTGTTTTTTGGTGAACTGTGGTCTGCAGTCTCTAAATACCTTTTTTTTTCTTTTATTATTACATCATCATTACTGATACAGCAGTTTTAATAAATTAGTTTGTCAGGGTTATTTTTATATATCCATCTCCTTCCTTCTTTCTTTCCCTCAAGTTTGAGCTTTGTCCCTTCTTTTATATATATATATATATATATATATATATATATATATATATATACATCTATCTATCTATCTATCTATCTATCTATCTATCTATCTATCTATCTATCTATCTATCTATCTATCTATCTATCTATCTATCTATCTATCTATCTATCTATCTATCTATCTATCTATCTATCTATCTATCTATCTATCTATCTATCTATCTATAGATATAGTATGGGATCAGAGGGGTGAACAGCCAGCTCAGAGACAGACCAGTAAAACAGTAAAATTAAAATGTGCTTTTATTCAGCTTTAAGGCAAACAAACAGAAAAAACTACAGGCTTGTCCCCAAATACAGTCCCACACTACACAGGAGTAAAGCACAGTTTCTGCAGCAAACAGGCTTATAGGCAATACTTCAGGGCTCTATCCAGAATGACAGTCCTTTACATAGGTTTTATCTCACCCAGCAGGTCACAATTCCACACAGCATGCTAATTAGTCTCTTTCATTTCTCAGCAAACAGCTTCACTGACGCTGACACTTTCAGACCAGCTGATTAATAAGCAGGCCTGAAAGGAAAGTAATTGCCCTCTATAATTAAAACTCTCTTAGCCCTGTCCCAGGCTTACTCTCTACTGTATATATATATATATATATATATATATATATATATATAGATATAGTAATTATTATCTTTATTATACATTATACACCTCATGTATGTATTGATCCTTCTACCCAGATTGTATAATTATACTTTTATATATTGCCTATGTCTGTATTGACTGCTCTGCTAATTTGATATGTACCACTCATTTACTCCTGGCTGTTTCCCATCATCCAGAGACAGTGCCCCGTCAGTAACTAGTCAAGAGTGACTTTCAGTGCAGCAGCACTCTGCTATACCATCTGCTGATTCCTTGTTGCTCCCCAACTGTTGGTCCAGACCACAAAGATTGTTTCTACCTGACATATGATGGAGTGTACATTAGTTGCTATTATTTAATTTTTGTTGCTGAAACTCATACACTGTGGGATGCATTCCAGTCCATGAAAGCTCAGGATTAGTCGTGGTTGATTTAGTTATCCCCATATTCCTTGATTTTACTTGACATTGCCGTTTTACATGTGAGTTGGTGTTTGTCTCATGGAATCAATGTTCTACAATTTTTCATAATAAAGTTTACCTTATTATACCCAGGTGTCCTATGTTGACTCTTGGAGGAGTGCTTTCCCTCCTCTTCCCTATTTTTCTGACGTATGCCTGTCAACGGACTGCAGTAGGGGTCATACTTTACTGCATGGGTGAAAAGGTTTGGCTTTAAGCTATAATCCCTAATTGAAAAAGACCGTCAGGTGTGAATACCTTTTTGTGATTAATAAGCAGGTCTAAAAGGAAATTATTCAGCCCCTTTACTTTCAGTGCAGCAAACTCTCTCCAGAAGTTCAGTGAGGATCTCTGAATGATCCAATGTTGACCTAAATGACTAATGATGATAAATAGAATCCACCTGTGTGTAATCAAGTCTCAGTATAAATGCACCTGCACTGTGATAGTCTCAGAGGTCCGTTTAAAGTGCAGAGAGCATCATAAAGAACAAGGAACACACCAGGCAGGTCCGAGATACTGTTGTGGAGAAGTTTAAAGCCAGATTTGGATACAAAAAGATTTCCCAAGCTTTAAACATCCCAAGGAGCACTGTGCAAGCGATAATATTGAAATGGAAGGAGTATCAGACCACTGCAAATCTACGAAGACCTGCCCGTCCCTCTAAACTTTCAGCTCATACAAGGAGAAGACTGATCAGAGATGCAGCCAAGAGGCCCATAATCACTCTGGATGAACTGCAGAGATCTACAGCTGAGGTGGGAGACTCTGTCCATAGGACAACAATCAGTCGTATACTGCACAAATCTGGCCTTTATGGAAGAGTGGCAAGAAGAAAGCCATTTCTTAAAGATATCCATAAAAAGTATAGTTTAAAGTTTGCCACAAGCCACCTGGGAGACACACCAAACATATGGAAGAAGGTGCTCTGGTCAGATGAAACCAAAATCTAACTTTTTGGCAACAATGCAAAATGTTATGTTTGGCGTAAAAGCAACACAGCTCATCACCCTGAACACACCATCCCCACTGTCAAACGTGGTGGTGGCAGCATCCTGGTTTGGGCCTACTTTTCTTCAGCAGGGACAGGGAAGATGGTTAAAATTGATGGGAAGATGTATGGAGCCAAATACAGGACCATTCTGGAAGAAAACCTGATGGAGTCTGCAAAAGACCTGAGACTGGGACGGAGATTTGTCTTCCAACAAGACAATGATCCAAAACATAAAGCAAAATCTACAATGGAATGGTTCACAAATAAATATATCCAGGTGTTAGAATGGCCAAGTCAAAGTCCAGACCTAAATCCAATCGAGAATCTGTGGAAAGAACTGAAAACTGCTGTTCACAAACGCTCTCCATCCAACCTCACTGAGCTTGAGCTGTTTTGCAAGGAGGAATGGGCAAAAAGTTTAGTCTCTCGATGTGCAAAACTGATAGAGACATACCCCAAGTGACTTACAGCTGTAATCACAGCAAAAGGTGGCGCTACAAAGTATTAACTTAAGGGGGCTGAATAATTTTGCACGCCCAATTTTTCAGTTTTTTATTTGTTAAAAAAGTTTGAAATATCCAATAAATTTTGTTCCACTTCATGATTGTGTCCCACCTGTGGTTGATTCTTCACAAAATATTACAGTTTTATATCTTTATGGTTGAAGCCTGAAATGTGGCAAAAGGTCGAAAAGTTCAAGGGAGCCGAATACTTTCGCAAAACACTGTATGTATGTATATGTATATATATATATATATATATATATATATATATATATATATATCATTTATTTGAGAGACTCTTTGATTAGAGAATTTTCATATATATTTTTTTCACAGTTGTCACTTTGGTGGTTTATTTTTTTTTTTTCACAGTATCACTGCTTATTAATATTTGTATGATTTATCTATGCAATTTATTGTATAGTTTTTGTTGAGTGCATTATTTTTCCTATACACATACTTTTATATATTGTTTTAATTTTTCACATATTGTCATTTTTTCTATCCTGTAGATATTTTGCTCTTTTGCTCCCATCTGCCCATCTGCAAGTAACACCCAAGAAACCTGATGGATAATTAACTAATTAATTCAATTGGTGGAGTCATGTGGAGAGAGTGGAGTTTTTACAGAGTTTGCCTTTGCGTCTAGTATTTAAACATGTTTGTTCTGAGCTGTTTTATGGCTATGAATAAGGTTTTTTACTGAAACGCATAAGCTGCTGTAACTTGCACGCTGTCCTCTGTATCAATAAAGTACTTTTATCAGGAGGACGAGTTGCCGGCTCTTCACCTTATACTCTCATGCTCTCAGAGAATCTCTAGCTTCATTCATGGGTATGTGAGCAATACATCTGTAGCAAAGTTGAGTTGTGAAGCTTGAAGAAAAGCATGCATAGATGTTTCTTGCTTTAGGTGCATCTCACAACTCCATAGCCAAAAACAAATTCTCTTGACACATCAGTGGCAACCACTTCCCTAAATACCCAACCAATGTCCAATGTCTGCCACCACTGCAATCTATATTAGAACATCTCCCTCTATAATCAAGAGGTCCTTCACTCACAGCCACATGTCAGAACTTCAAAAGGGGAATACTAACTTGTCCCTATTCACATAGACCAAAATCTCATCATTACTGCCATTGATTATGTGGTGCAGAAGCCCAGAAATCTAGAGAAAACCGAACTTTAAATGTATAGCAGTACAATGTTTCACATCCTATGTCTGAGAGCCACAGAAATGCGTTGAGGCTCCCGAATACCATAAGCAATGACAGCACTGTTGGTGTAGATTGATAACATAATTAACCAACTCTTGATGTAAGGTAATCTGGGTTCAGCCAAATAGCAAAAACGACCTGCTGTCAACTTAACTTCACAATAATTGCAGCCAAAGCAATTGAAGAATGGGGTGATGGGGACTTTTCCTTAATATAGATTATGGTGGGGTTTGGACATTTTTTTTTGCAGCAACGTCTGGCTTTGGTAGTCCTAAAAAGAAAAGGAGGAGCCAAGATTGCTGCGGAGAACCCCAGAAGAGGAGGATCAGGTCCACTTTGTGCAAAACCACTGCACAAAGCAGGTAAGTATAACATGTTTGTTATTTTATTTAAAAAAATCTTTTGACTTTAGCAACACTTTAAATAAACCAAAAGTTTTATCCCTCTGTCCCCGAAATCCTATTTTACTTTACTTTAATACTACTCTCTAAAACTCTTAAGGTGTCTACATTCAGTTAACAAAACTTTCAGGCCAATTGGTATAAAGATTCTTAACTGATGCACATAAAATCAATCCTTTTCATAAATATATATATATAAATTCTTGTCCCCGTTTAGCAAACAAGGTTTTCTTCTACTCTGGTATATAGTGTTATATGGAAAAAACTCCAGAAAGGCTGGAATCAGCTGCTTTGTAAATATGTTTATTACATGCCTTTTTTTAGAACTTGAGAAGACATATGTTGTCTATGTTTTTCAGTGTCAATGACCTCTGATAGCAGTTATTTGGTACATATGAATAATCTATGTGCTTTGCAAACAAAATGATAGGACTGAAAACACCTAGATTTTTTTCTAAATGTCTACAGAGAGAAACTTCACATGTGACATAACATTTAGTCTAATAAAAGCTGCATAAATGAAGTGGTTGATGTACAAAATAGATAAGTGCAGATAATGTTCACTTAACAAAGGAAATGTTTGATTTTGGTTAGTGAATACAGTTAAGCTATTATCCCTTTGGATACTTAATCATGTGTTTTACAAAATAAAGGGAGACAGCACAGTTACAATTCAAAACAAATGGTTTAGAAAGACCCTGCTTGCAAGAGCTTACAATCTAAAAGGGAAAGGCAATTTTTTTGAGAAAGTCAAAATGTCAGGAATCCCCTAAAGGTAGTCAGAGTACAAAATAACCATACAGGTTGGGATAGGGAGTTCCAGGGATGGAAGAGGCTAAGGAGAAATCCTGAATGTAAGAATGGGAGGAGGTGATAAGAATGCTAGAATTCAAGAGGTCTTGGGAGGAACAAAGAGGACTGCTTGCTTTTGAGACTTAGTGATGTGTCTTTGGGCAGAGTTGTGGATTACATGGTATTGTTGTTGATATTTGGAATTTACTTTGTTGGGCAATCAGTAGCCAGTGGAGTGACTAGCAGAGAGAGGTGGCAGACCTGTGACTGAGTGACTGGTAAAGTAAATAAGTCTGGCAGAAGCATTTAGGATAAATTGAAACAGGGAAAGCCTGTGTAGAGGTAGTCCAATGGGAAGAGAGTTTCAAAAGTCAAGGCAAGAGATAAGTGAGTGAATTAGTAGCTCGGTGTTGGTGGTTAACAAGGGTATATTTTGGTAGCATAGCAGAGGTGAACGCAGCAAGATTTCGACAGCAATTCAATGTAGGAGAGAGGAGGTCAGAGCCCAGGAATATACACCTAGTAACCTGGCATGAGGGGAGGGAAGGATGGTTTTGCTATTGATCTCTATGGTGTAGGGGTCAGGAGGGAGAAGGAAATGTTATGAGCTCCGTTTTTAAAACATTTTAAAAAGTGGTGTGAGATTCTTATTGATATGTCAGTTAGTATATTAGTTATATGCAAGGGGACTGAAGGGGTAAGGAGTGAGAGAGAAAGATTTGTGTGTTCATTAGCATAGAGTTGGTGTTGGAAGGCATGCAAGGCTATCAAAGTACCAAGGAGGTGTACACAGAGAATATAATGGGTCAGAGGACAGAGCCTTGGGGGGGGGGGGGGGGCCTGATGGAATAGGTAAGGGGACAGGAGGTAATAGAGTTGTAGGTAACACTAAAGGAGTGCATAGATAGGTAGGAGGAGAACTATGAACAAGCAAAATCTTAGAGGCAAAGAGAGTAGCAAGGAGGAGAAGTGGGTAATTAACTGTGACAAGGGCAGCAGAAATGTCTAATAGTAAGAGTACTGAATAGTGGCCATTGGTTTTAGCAGTCAGTAAGTCATTTAGTTAGTAAGCGAGTTCTAGAAGGTCAGTTTCTATGGAGTATCATGGGTAGATGTCAGACTGTGAAGGGTCAAGTAAGTTGTTATCAGTAAGGTATCAGCATAGATGGTTGTAGAATAGGTGTTCTAGAAGTTTGGAGGTAAACAGGAGCTAAATGTATTGCACCTTCCCCTGTAGTGACAGGGATAAAGAGGAAAATATTGAATGTAGTGGTAGACATGGCATGTTAGATGGAGATAGAAAACTGGTCAGTGGATATCTCATCACAAATTGCATCTACAGTAAACCCCCCTCCATTGCGGGGGTTACGCTCCGGACCCAGCCGCGAAAAGTGAAAATCCACGAAATAGAAAAACCCTATTAAAATGCATTGTAGGCATGTTTTTTTACTGTCACTGTACGTGTAAAAGCATTTTAAGGTCTTTAAACACACTTTTAAAACAATAGAAACTCGTTTAAACACATAAAAGATACTGAGAGACATAGCAAGAGCTATGGAAAACACAAAAATATTTCATTTTTAATGATTTATATAGTAAAATAACATTACAAAAAAAACGCAATATACCGGGACCGCAAAAACTGAACCGCGATGGAGCGGGGGTTTACTGTATTTTGTTTTTTTAAATGGTTGGCATGTCCTGGTCAGTAAATGATTTAGTGTGTGGAGTCAGTGTGAAACAAAGTACTAAGTTGAAGGTAAAATAATGATTATAGGTTTTTTTGGCAAAATGGACAGATGAGTTCTATTTTCGGTGGGCAGATTTACCTATGGAAAAGTCCTGTAGGGACCACACCACACTTGTTGAAGAACGTGGCTATGTATTTTAAGCCTTCTGGTGTTCTCTGTTTGCTAAGTTTATACAGGAACAGTTAGTGCCTAATTTTGTGTGTAATAAGGATTTACTATTCTAGGTGAACATTTCCTACTAAATCCTCTTCAGTAAGTGCTTGTAACAATTTATAATTGGAGTTTTAGAAGTAGCAATTTAGATGCTTCCAAAATTACATATTCCAAGGAGCAACTACAGGTAGGTAATTTTTATAGCAGATAATACGGGAGTTAGAGTAATATTTCTAGAACTAAAATGTTTGATAATATCTAATAGTATTACATAAGAGCAGTGATGGAAAAATATAATTTCAGCCCCTAATGTATTAAATGGGATAACATTTTATATCAGAATCCCTGTATAAGGATTGCAATAAATGATTGTTTGTCTCTACTATTTAAATTACAATGTGGCACTCATCAAAGTTGCCTTTTATCTTTTTTCTTATGTTCGGTAGCTATTAAACCATAGGCAATGATGCCTGGTAATTTATGAGATTATACACAGCGCAAAAATAGGTGTGCTTAAAAAAATGCAAATGTGTAGAGTATATGAAATGCTAAGTGGTCTAATATTGCACCATCAACCTTAAATAAATAAATAAATAAACTCATATAATTGATCATGCTAAAGTGCAAAACAGTGCTAATACTCCAAAAATAAATAATCTCATATAATTGATCACGCTAAAGTGCAAAACAGTGCTAATACTCCAAAAATAAATTAACAAATATATGTAGTTGGTCACACTAAAGTGCAAAACAGTGCTGCTTCTCCATAATACATATATGCATAATATGCAACAAATATAGACCAATAGTGAATAAATAAATGTAGAAAATCTTTTCTTATTCTTATAAGTCCCAATAGTCCAAATTAAGCAAGTAGCCAGTGAAAGACAAAGTGCAATGTGCTCTGTGCTCCTTAGTATGCAAATCAGTGCCAATCCATTCAGATAAGGTGCAATCTTGTACAGTTCCCCTCCCTTTGGATGCTTCAACGCAATTTCTGGCTGACGGCTGTACCATACGTAATTTCCGGTCACGGTGGAAGGCAAATAGGGACCATCGCTACCTGAGCGGCCACACGAAACCAGGAAGTTCTCATTTAACCATTGCTTCTTTATATCTGGAAGATTGTGAGTGCATATATTTTGCTTTTATGTAATAAACGGCTTGTTTGAGGATATCACACTATGGGAGTTTTCTTTTCATATGGCCACTAAATGCCTGTCCATCTGGGGGAGATCGAATACACAGGGACAAGTCTGGTCCATAGGAAAATCCAATCCTATCTGTGATGAAAAAAAGGCATCCCACTCCACACCGGACTATAGCGTTGTTGACCCACATGCAGTATTGCTACGGGTCCTGGCAGTCTGGTAGGTGGAAGCATCCAAAAGCAGGGGAACTGCACAAGATTGCACCTTATCTGAATGGATTGGCACTGATTTGCATACTAAGGAGCACAGAGCACATTGCACTTTGTCACTGGCTACTTGCTTAATTTGGACTATTGGGACTTATAAGAATAAGAAAAGATTTTCTACATTTATTTATTCACTATTGGTCTATATTGTTGCATATTATGCATATATGTATTATGGAGAAGTAGCACTGTTTTGCACTTTAGTTTGACCAACTACATATATTTATTTATTTATTTTTGGAGTATTACCACTGTTTAGCGTGATCAATTATAAATGTATACTTCATGAAATGTCAATCCTTTTATTGGTAAATTTCTGGTACAGTATAATTTATGGTGTCAACTCCCTTTGTCTTAACCACTTCTCCCTGGGTGGACGTCATATGACGTCTGTAAACTTTGCGGGGGTATACCGGGATGATGTCTTTAGCTAGAGGCATCATCCCGGTACCGTGGTTTAGAGCCGACGGTTGGCTTTCCGTCGGTACCGACCGATGCGGCTCGGGAGCCGCTCGATCGTTACCCGGGGGGCGGGAGGGGATGTCCCCCCCCTCCCGCCGCCTTCCGTGGCTTTTACCGAGCACCCAGCCGGCGCGTCAGCCGGCTGGATGGAGTCCCGATCAATGCCGGAAACGGCTTCGATCGGGTCTCCGATGACGTAACCCGGAGGCAGCGTCCATGACGTCACTTCCGGGTTAGTGTGCTGCAAAAAGGCGGCAAATTTGAAAAACGGCTGTATGCAAAAACGCCGTTTTTGGCGTTTTGCATACAGGGAAGTGTAGTGGAGGGGTCTAGGGTCTTTTAGACCCTCGATCCCTCCATAAAGTGTATCTGTCACTGCATAATGCTGTCACAAGGGATGTCTACATTGCTTGTGACAGCAATAAAAGTGATCAGATTTTATTTTTTTTTTAAACTGTAATAAAGTTAAAAAAATAAATAAAATAAATGGGAAAAAAAAAAAATGAGCTGCCCCCGTCACCGTTAGCTCGCACACAAAAAAAAACGTATATGAAAGTCGAGCCGCAAATTAAATCGCTGTTAAAACCACACATGTGAGGTATCGCCGCGATCGCCAGAGCGTGAGCAATAATTTAAAAAAAGAGCTACACTCTAATTCTAAACTGGTAACCGTTAAATAAATTTAAAGCGTCGCCTATTGAGATCTCTATTGACAGTAGTTTGTCGCCATCCCACGGGGGGCCCAATTTTAAACCGTAACATGTTGGGTATCTATTTACTCGCGTGACATCATCTTTCACAATATAAAAAAAAATGGGCTAACTTTACTGTTTAGTATTTTTTAAATGCAGTGAAATGTGATTTTTCAAAATGTTTCCAAAAAAATGGCGTTTTAAAGACCGCTGCGCAAATACCGCGTGACAAAAAATATTGTAATGACCGCCATTTTATTCTCCAGAGTCTTTGCTAAAAAAATATATATAATGTTTGGGGGTTCTAAGTAGTTTTCTAGGAAAAAATACTGGTTTTAACTTGTAAACAAAAAGTGTCTGAAATAGGGCTGGTGGGTAAGTGGTTATACTGACATATCCAACCTTATAAAGATTATCTGGATGAGTGAATTATTATATGTATTGCTTAATTTACCAGTGTGGATTAAAAATAACACTTTTAGAATGATCAATAGTACTTTTAGAGATATGGAGGGGAAATAAAACCCAACTTGATTATGTATAGAAACAATACAGAATCCAAATGATGAAGGTTGCATAGCTACACCCAATCCATGAATATGGCTGGGGAAAAGTTTGGTATGCTCAGTTGACAAGTACATGTGAGGGAAAGATATTTAAGAGATGTTAGAGAAGGCAACTTTCTATTCTCTAACTGGTGCCCCTATTTTCTTTACTTTCGTTTTTGAAACATGTTGAGGTTGATTAAGAAATTTCTCTTGGATTCTAACAAGCAGGGCCCTCTGATTCCTTCTGTATTGAATTGTATTTTAACTGTACTGCCTGCCCTCAAGTTTTAAAGCGCTGGGAAAAACTGTTGGCACTTTATAAACCCTGTATATTAATAAATTCTGTATAATAATACTAGGGATGAAAGGATTTACTTCTTGTACATCTATTTGAAATACTTATGTGTAAACAAAAGTGACAAAGTTGAAGGAATTTGCTCTTATGAAGCAACAAGGTATTTTGAAATTGAAACAATTGTATTGCAATAATTCCTTTAAATTATTCCAAAGGCTACGGAAAGAGTTTCTATATATAGACAAAGTCTTTATCAGTATTTACAACTGCATCATGCACTGGGCGCCCAGGAGAAGATAACAATTTATAAATATATATATTAAGATCCTAGTAATAGAGACTGTGGTGTTACCTGAGTGTGGAAAAGGTGTATATAACATATTTAGCCATACATATCTGATAGTATACCCCCTGAAATTCATAGAGCAAGGGTGTTTCCTCTGTGTCATTATCAGCCTTTTAGAGTAACTCAGTTGTTAATTGTCCATTGGACATATAGAACTCCCTATTCACTTTATAGAGCAGGTTTTCCGGATAGTCCCAATTGCCCTAGATGTGGAAAGGCCACGGTAGATTTAATTCTTCCTATCCAGAGATGTTCTAAATTGTAAAGGTATTGGAATGATGTTCTTTAACATATTAATGCTTTTTTAAAATATGTTGTATGTAATCAATTTAAGGACATTTTGGGCATCTAGGGTAAATCTTCAATAGGGGCTTAGTAGAGCAGTGTTTCTTGCTGCAAAATTGATTGTACAGAAGAAATTTCGCCACACCTACCGACAGTGGGGAAATGGATATTGGCAAATAAATCAAATTTAGGAGTTGACTTTTCAGTGTGGGGAGCTTTAAACAAATTTCAAAAGATTTGGGTGGAATAACTTCAGGTACTCAGTTTGGTACCAAAGTAAGAATATGAATGATGTTACCAGCTCAGAATATACTGGAGAAATAAATAAAAGATTTTTTCTTTTATTTTAAATTTTTTTATGGACCAGAGAGATGGGATTGATTACTGATTAGAATGTGCAATGTTTTAAATGTATAAAATTCTATTAGATATGGTTTGTGCTGTATGGAGACATTTGTTTATAGTATATGCGTTCATTTGAGAAAAAAAAATGTAAAAAAAAATTGAAATATTATTTTATTAATATAAATATATTAAGGGTATTAGGAAATGTGTGTCATTTGGTCACAGGCAAAGCTAGGCAGTTATCTGGCTCATAATAAAAATGAGAAGAGAAGAGATGTACAAATGCTTTCAGCTGCCGAGATTCTTGGAGAAAGGAAAGGGCAGCCTGTAATCTCCTTAGACATCATGAGATCACAGTAAAAAAAGTTTTTAAAATGAATGCAAAGCACACAGTATAAAACAAAAATAATAAAGCAAAAGCTCCCCAATATTCTGACACCCCATAAATGTTAAATATTAGTTTTATTATTCACTTGCTGTCTAGGGAAATTTTGACATTTTTCACATATATGTTAACCACTTAAGCCCCGGAAGATTTTACCCCCTTCCTGACCAGGGGGTTTTTTGCGATTTTTTACTGCGTGATTTTAACAGACAATTGCGCGGTTGTGCGACGCTGTACCTAAACGAATTTCACGTCCTTTTTTTCCCAGAAACAGAGCTTTCTTTTGGTGGTATTTGATCACCTGTGCGATTTTTTGATCATGCGCTATAAACAAAAAAAGAGCATAAATTTTTGCAAAAATAACAATACTTTTCACTTTTTTTTATATGAAATTCCCCCCCCAAAAAAATGTAAAAATCAAAATTTTTTAACATTTTCGGCCAATTTGTTTTATGCTACATATGTTTGGTAAAAAAAAAATCGCAAAAAGCATATTTTGATTGGTTTGCGCAAAAGTTATTGCGTTTACTAACAAAGGGAAAGATTTTTGTCATTTTTGGTGTTTTTTTTTAACGAGTAATGTCGGCGATCTGCGATTTTTTTGTGGTACTGCGACATTGTGGTGGACAGATCGGACCCTTGACTGACATTTTTGACACTTTTGGGGTACCAGTGACATTACTGCAGTAATCAGTGCTATACATATGCACTGTTACTGTAAAAATGACACTGGCAGGGAAGGGGTTAACTGTATTGGAGAGGGAGGGGTTAAGTGTGTCCTAGGGGCGTGTTTCTAACTGTGATGGGACATGTCTCCTATTGTAAAAACAGAGATCAACAGTTCTACATAGTAGAACCGTCTGATCTCCATTTTTACACAGGGGAGAATGACAGGCGGCTTGTTTACATAAGCCGCCCGCCTTTCTTCCGCTCTACCGACGATATATATATATATATATATATATATATATATATAATGTATACAGTTGGTTTGGGCTGCTCATTCACAAGAATTTTATATATATATATATATATATATATATATACGTATATATATATATATATATATATGTGTGTATATATATATATATATATATATATACTGTGTATACATATATATATATATATATATATATATATATATATATACACATATATTTACATAAAAAGTACAGTAAAACTGCAGGAAAGGGCACTGGGGGTTAATGTAATGTGAATTTTTTTTATTTTGAATGGTATCAGTGTGTTTGGTGTGTTTTACATTCGAATTTGCCGCCGGTTCCACCCCCCCGGCGGACGTCACGTCGCCGGAGATGGAAGCCGGGGCTCGCAGACGATCGGGAGGAAGCTCCGCCGCCGCATACCGCCCGCATTCTTCGCTGGATCCCGGAGAAAAGGTAAGTAAAACCTCTACCAGGATCCAGCGATCTTCCTAGCGCTACCCCGAGTGTGGCTCGGGGGTTACCGCTTTTGGCTCTAAAATCTAACCCCGAGTTACACTCGGGAATACCGCTAGGAAGGTTAAGGGGGTAAAACCTTCCGGAGCTGAAGTGGTTAGTAACCTAATATGTGCAGCCTGGAGCAAAGGATTGAAAGAAGAGACATGATTGAAACTTTTAAATACATCAAGGGGGTGAATAAGGTTCAGGAGGGCAGAACATGAGGACATGACCTCAAACTACAGTAACTGGAGAAAAATTGAAAAACTAATCTTAGAAAGTATTATTTTACTGAAAAGGTAGTTGATGCTTGGAATAAACTACTAGCAGAGTTAGTTAGACAGTCAACAGTAAATAGCTTCAAACATGCTTGGGACAAACACAGATCTCTAATAAGATAAAAAAAGTTAACGAAAAAAACAAAAAAATAAAAATATTTAAAAAAAAAATGGTCAAACTCGATGGACTACTCAGTCTTTTTTTTGCTGTCACTTTTCTGTGTTTCTTTGTTTCTTTTTGCAATTGCCATGAGCATGGGGGATGGGAGTGCTTTATTTTTATTTTATATTTTTATTTCAATTTTTTCTTTTTTACAATTTTTTTACATTTGTTTTTTATTTAACTTTATTCGTACACAAGGGGTGAACAACACTTCCTCACATCTCAGTAGCTTCACTAACTGCTTCTCCACGTCTGAGGTGAAGAAGCAGGGAGTGAGATATTTTTCATTGACGGCCAGTGAGGTGCCCAGATTGCACCTTCACAAATTAGCTGTGTAACACTGAATTAAAGCTTCTCTGTGTGTTGTGATAAGAAGCAGAAAACATCTTCTCCACTCCTCATCTCAGCTTCATAAACTTCAAATCTCTGCAAATGTATTCTCTCTTGAGAAGAGGAGATACAGGGTGATATGATCAGCATGCACAGTGTAAATACATAAGGGGTCCATGTGGTGAATTTGGTGTTTAGTTTTTCACTTTATTGTCATCACAGAGGACAAGGGGGCACTCTTTACTTCTAGGAAAAGAGATTTAATCTCAAAATACGGAAAGGTTTCTTTACAGTAAGAGCTGTGAAAATGTGGAATAGATTTCCTATAGAGCTGGTTCTGTCCAGGTCAGTAGATGTAATATGTGAAGACTTTTCCTGTGTTATTCTGAACATGTTCATTGAAAGAGCTAATCACATTGGCTTCTGTTCCAGGTCCTTCAATGTCAGAGACAGGCTTTCCCTATAGTTTGTGTATTGAGATAATGTGTATTGTGTTAAGTCTGCCTGTCCCATTGTTAAATGTTAATGACCTCACATTGTTCTGTCCAGATGGCTAGATAATTTGTTCAGGTTAATTCTGTTTCTGTATACAATTCCATCTGCATATGCTAATGTAATCAGACTCACCTGACCAGATAGTGTATATAATGTGTGTGAGTGGGTTCAATAAAGAGTTCTACTTCACCCTCAATCTAGAGTCCTGTCTCTTATTGGGGGAATCTGCTACAAGGGATTGCTATGCTCTTCATACTCCCTTGAATAATCACTAAGCTCTTGTAAGAGCTTGTTCCTGTTCCTGCTTCACTCTCTGGTGAAAGGGAGGTTCACCCACTGGAATTTGGAGCCTTGTCGTAGGTCCAGGGTGGGTAGGAGACGGCGAGACCCCAACCAAGCTGTGGGAGTCCGTGGGGTCTGCAGTGGTTATGGTGTCTGGCGGAGTGCTTGGAGCCTTTGGTGAGCACTAGGAGCATCCTTCAATGGAGGTACCCAGTCGGGGTGCCAGTTGATCAGTTGCACTCTGGATCAACTGTGGGTATGGGATTGTGTATATGGGATTGTATGTTTTTTCCACTTGTATTAGTTGAACTGGATGGACTTGTGTCTTTTTTCAACCAGGCTAACTATGTGACTATATATGTAACTATGTAAATCATTTGAGATAAGCTGTTATCATCACTGTAACAAATGTGGGAACAACAAAATGTATAATGAAGGTATACTCGACAGTCACT
This sequence comes from Pelophylax lessonae, assembly GCF_965119305.1. NCBI lineage: Eukaryota > Metazoa > Chordata > Amphibia > Anura > Ranidae > Pelophylax > Pelophylax lessonae. The sequence goes on along the minus strand of NC_138768.1, from coordinate 702,330,438 downwards.
GAAATATCTAGTGAATATTTAAAATGCACAGACACACCAAGAGCAGTTTTGATAAAAAGCATAAAACAAAACTTACCTGGACATCAAAATACATAAAGCTTCTTATGTAAAAGTTACCATAAACATTAAACCAAATAACAAGACTTAGACATACACTCCTAGTACCAATATCCCAAAAAATCCAATAATACTTCCAATATCCCAAAGAAAATGTCAAATAATACTTAGCTCTGGTAGTTAAATTTCAACAGCTTACACTGGATATCTGAATAAACTGGAACCGGACAAATTAGGTCCTTGCTGCATCTTTCTACAGCCCCAAACATCAAACCTCCCCTTCCCCCATGCTAGAGACTCTATTTATAGTCCTGTATACCAGAGACCACCCACAGGATGTGGCCATTCCTTTTGACCACTCACAGGTAGTTTTGTGAGTGATGTCAGCAAGACACGGTTGCACTTCCCCCCAAAACAACATGGTCAATTGGATATGCGGCAGCCATTTTTACACACGACGTCAAAGCTCACTAAACCACCTGTGGGTGAGAGATATTATTACACATGTATGGGAACATTTGTCATGAATCAGTTAAAAATATCCACAACTGATACAATTACAATCACATCTTATCTCTCTTTCATAAACTGACACCTAAGCTGGATTGGAAATTCGAGTTTGCATTGAACTGAAATTCATCCATGTAGTCTCTATGTAAAATAAATATTCTCTGAAATGTGTTGTCATAGTTTCTGATCAAACATTTTCACAATAAATGTTATTACTGTCAAATAAATCCAAAACACAGTTTAGTAACAAGGAAGGTCCTCAGTTATCTGCAGCCCCAGCTGACCAGCTGTTAGTTATTTTTCTCCGTGGACTGACACCCATCTGAGCAGGAAGAATGAAAGTCTCATAGACTACCAATGTTACCGAATAGATGGACTGCAATCTAGGAAGCAGCGCTGCAGGTGCAATCCGAGTCTGAGATTTCCTTTTTCTGTAAACTGGATTTCTATGAGCTGCAGAGACTGGAGGAGTTTGAATTTTTTGGCAATGGTAGTTATTTAGTGTGGAAATCCGCTTTCAATTGTATTTCTTTCTGACTTCACCTTATGTAATTTCGAATACTGTAATAGGTAACAATCAGGAAAACAGCTGTTTTAGCACATGAGGAGAAGTGTTTTGTTTTTATAAATATGTCTGTTGCTTTACACTCCACAGCTGTGAGTTTTTTATTTGAACGTTACACTAAATCTTGGATCAGCTGGGTTTTCTCATGAGTTTTCGTATGGGGCTTTCCTAATGGTGTGTGTAGCAAGAGAACCACAAATTCATTATGGCTAATAATGAGGGGGAGGAGCAGGTTTTAACCAGAAATTGGGGACACACATTTCCTTCACTGAGGTTAGAGGCCACGTTAGGGCAGGTAACATATGAATTTAAGCACATTACATATAAACCTCTTGTATTTGTACATGGAAAGAACCCTCAAAGATGATTAGCAAGCAGTATATGTTACAGAACTATTATAAACAAGCATTGCATACATAGAAATAATATATCCTCGTTTATAATTAGTTACAAAGGGCATGTATGCAAAACTAGGACTAATGAACATTTCCACTCGAAATATTGGTGAGCTAAGCAACCTTCAAACCACTAAGCTCTCTTGTAATATTTTAATTATTTGAACTATTTCCTAAAATGTTACTAAACCCAGGACTCTGCATTCAGTATATCTGGTCTCCCACAGTACACAGAACATGGAAATGCAATGATTTTTAGTAAATATAAACTAGTTAATGCCTTTTCTCATCAGCAGTAAATATTTTGAATTCTATAAGTGCCTGGTTAAAGCTTGTAGGAGGAGTTTTCCTATGAGGATGCAGGACCCCTGCCCCTCTGTCTGCACAGTGCTGATTGGCCCTGTGTCAATCACATGCACCCTCCCAAGAAAAAAAAACAACACTCTAGCAATAACAAACTGAGCATGTGCAGAGTGCCCCCCAAGGCTGTGTTCTATCAGGAGATGGATTGGGGACATAGGGGGGAGAGGAGGTTCAGAGAAGGCAGGATCAAACAGCCTTTTTACACAATGTGGAGGGTTAATCCCTTAGTGTCCACAGTGAGTATAACAAGCATGCTTTACTGCATATACAGGCTGATTTTACTGGTTTGAGTTTAGTAACACTTTATTTACTTAACCGCTTGCCGACCGCCGCAAGTAGATATACTGCGGCGGTCAGCCCCGGCCAGGCAAAGTGACGTATATATATACGTCACTAGCCTGTGACCGGTTTGTGAGCCAATAGCGGGCGAGCGCGCGCCCGCTGAGGCACGCGCCCGCCGCAGCTCGTTCACTGAGGAGTCCGCCCGTTCACACTACGATCGTCGGTAGAGCGTGAAAAAGGCGGGCGGCTTATGTAAACAAGCGGCCTGTCATTCTCCCCTGTGTAAAAATGGAGATCAGACAGTTCTACTATGTAGAACCATTGATCTCTGTTTTTACAATAGTAGACCTGTCCCATCACAGTTAGAAACACGCCCCTAGGACACACTAAACCCCTCCCTCTCCAATACAGTTAACCCCTTCCCTGCCAGTGTCATTTTTACAGTAACAGTGCATATTTATAGCACTGATTACTGTAGTAATGTCACTGGTACCTCCAAAAGTGTCAAAAATGTCAGTCAAGGGTCCGATCTGTCCGCCGCAATGTCGCAGTCCCGCAAAATAAATCGCAGATCGCCGCCATTACTCGGTAAAAAAAAAAACACCAAAAATGACAGAAATCTTTCCCTTAGTTAGTAAACACAATAACTTTTGCGCAAACCAATCAAAATACGCTTATTGTGATTTTTTTTACCAAACATAGAAAGCAGAAAACAAATTGGCCAAAAATTTAAAAAAATTTTGATTTTTACATTTTTTTGGGGGGAATTTCATATAAAAAAAATGTGAAAAATATTGTTATTTTTTCAAAATGTATGCTCTTTTTTTGTTTATAGCGCAAAAAGTAAAAATCGCACAGGTGATCAAACACCACCAAAAGGAAGCTCTGTTTGTGGGACAAAAAAGACGTAAATTTTGTTTGGGTACGGCGTCGCACGACCGCGCAATTGTCCATTAAAGTCACACAGTGCCGAATCGCAAAAAGTGGCCTGGACGTAAGACAGCAAAATCCTCCGGTGGTAAAGTGGTTAATAAATATAAACTAGTTAGTACCTTTTCTCATCAGCAGTAAATATTTTGAATTCTTTAAGTGTCTGGTTATAGCTTGTAAGAGGAGTTTTCCTTTGAGGATGCAGGACCCCTGCCCCTCTGTCTGCACAGTGCTGATTGGCCCTGTGTCAATCACATGCACCCTCCCAGGAAAAAAAAAACCAACACTCTAGCAATAACAAACTGAGCATGTGCAGAGTGCCCCCCCAAGGCTGTGTTCTATCAGGAGATGGATTGGGGACATAGAGGGGATAGGAGGATCAGAGAAGGCAGGATCAAACAGCATTTTTACACAATGTGGAGGGTTAACCCCTTAGTGTCCACAGAGAGTATAACAAGCATGCTTTACTCCATATACAGGCTGATTTTACTGTTGTGAGTTTAGTTAAAGTGGAACTTTACCTTCTCAGTCAACAATAACTAGTTTTAATCCTTATCCTGCTAGACTTAGTAAATAGATAGGAAGTTATTTACTTGTTTTCTTTTTTTTTTTTTTCTACGTTTCTTTAGTTGCTTCATGGATTCATAATGGTAGCATGGTGTCATAAATCCCAACAATCTTCATGCACATTTTTTCTTTCATCTGGAGGAGGAAAGAATGAACTCTTTCAGTTAGGCACACCCCCTGCCTGTATGCCTGAGATATGCAGATTAATTCCCACATGAATGCTACATGAATCATCTGCCCTTTCTCAAGATGGCCTCAGCTAGAAATACAGGTGGATATTTTCAAAGTGTTTTCTCAACAAAATAAAGCATGGAGTTATGGATGGATAGGTGAATTGTCTTCAATATTAAAAGTGAATTACATAGTGTTTTGGGTATGTGATGCTAACATACAGTCACAATATGCTTTAATTACCTGTTTCACACTTATTATGTAGTAAAAAAATATGTTCATTCAGTAAAATAAAGAGATAGAGAGATGAAGTTTAAGTTACTAAACAAATAAAGTGAATGTTAGCAAATAAAACAAGCCTGTGTTTACTATGAATACCTAATCGTCTCCTATATAAAAAAATATTTTTTTTCGGCTTCCCTTGCAAACAATTGGATATTCAAATTAAACACAAATTTATCTTATTTACCAATATTCACTTTTAAAATTATTATTATAACAATTAAATATACATTTGATAATATCTTATTATTTACATTTTCTTTAAAAAGTTACAAATGACTTGAAATATCTGATTTCGCTGACACACCATTAAGGAAGCTTGCCAGATTTATTTTTTTTAATAATATTTTGTAAGTTAAGGGAACTTTTTCAGCCTGTTAATATTTCTATAAATAAAGGCAGGCTTCACTCCTGACCCCTAAATGTCTATTTCATCCCTTCACTGACAAGGCGCATATTGCTATTAATACATAAAAAGCACTTTCTAATGTTCTTTAACCTTCTGCCATTTGGACTTGCTTTCCCAAACAGATATGTTTGAGTAAGTGGCCCATTAGCATTACAGTTGGGGAAATGTTGCTTTTTACCACAAGACCTCTTGCCAGATATGCCTAGGCTGATACTCCGTCCACTTCACAAAACGAAGGCTACTGAGTGGATCTTGACTCCAAATCAGCGCCAGTTCCAAGTTCTCCACAGCCTAAGTAAAGCAAATGTCAGACAGTGTTTATACAATGTTAATCAGCATAGTTAATGTAAAATACACTAGCATGAATTATGATAAATCTTGTGACTGGGGATAAAGATAACACGTGGAGGTGGAAGCAGAGGATATCTTTCTAGAGGGGAAAATTGATGAACAAGCATTCCCTTCTCATGGCCTTCTTCGTGCTATAATTTATCTTTAACCACTGGGATTTGCAATTCCGGAGAATGGAATGCATGCATCAAATGACCCCTGAAGTAAAATATGTTTGTCACAATGTTCAACTTATGTTCACCTTACAGTAGAAAAGGAAAGGGGAGCGGGATCAATGTGGTGCTTATAGCAAGCTTGACATTTCCAAGCGCTGTTATATCTAACATTGATCTAACATTGTTCTTGCTATGTTACCATCTTCAATTAAAATGTTATGAACACACACTTGTCTTTAAGGAATCAATAGATTATCATAGAACAATAAAATAAAGACTCTGCAGAGTACCATTTTTATCCATTGGCTCATATCACAATCACATTATCATTTTGAGAAAAACATTATTTTCTATAAAATTAGCCTATTATCTCTGGCACCCTGTGCCTCTGTCAGGAAACATTTGGAGACCAAACCTTTGCATTTGTGTGTGGCCATTCCTCAGTATGTCATAAATGCGTGAGCATAACCAGAAGAAAAGTCATCCAGTGAGGCAATGCAAGTAGCCACTGCCTTGCTGCTTTTACCCAGATAGCAAGGATAGCTTGCCACACATTTGTGGCAGTGTTTTATTGTAAGTCTGTTAACTTGCTGCACCTTTTCACTGGCAGGTTCACTAGGCCTACTGCCTAAGACCACCTTCCTCACACACAGCAGGAGGAGAGACAGACGTCTGCCTCCTCCTGGGACTCTGCTTCCTGCCAAAGATGCCCTGTCACATGTCCCCTCAGCTTTTATGAGCAATCCCAGGATGCATTGCAAGAATGCCCTCCCACTGGGACTCCCATAAAAGCTAATGTGTCACTTGCTGGATTTCCTCCACTGTCCAACAAGCTCCCTCATTGGATGCAGTGGGGATACTCCCTCAGACCCACTGAATCACACCTGGAAACATGTAACAGGCAAACTAATAGATCAGGCTCCTCTGATAAGCAGAAGGAGCAATCAATCCATTTACCTAGCACCTACCTATCTAAGAGGGTGCTACACAAATTTGCTTGGCAAGTCTGTAGCTTGAGCAGAGTTGCAGTCATGAGTCTACATCAAGAGCTCTGCAAGTCTACAGCATGAAAATTTAGCCACAGTGACCATCCCACAGTGGTGGGATGACTATTGTACAACATAACTAAACAAGAACTTGCAGTAGACTGGCAAAATGTTTGTAAAGAATGTTGATTTGGAGTCATGTAATGCGGGCTTGCTGCAATTGTGCAACAAACTTATAAAGCCTGGTAATGCTAGCAATAGCTTATCAAGTCATTTTAAAACTTGCAGCACAATTCCTTGCTATCTGGGTGTGCAGTGCTGTTAGTGGGCCAATGATGAATATTTTCAAAGTGTATGTAAAATTCCGAAAAAATATAACTCTATTGTTGCATTAAGAATAAACAAAGTTGGGAATTGGTCATATCCAGTGATTTCTCCAGCTTTCCCCAAATCCACCTATTTTTTAGAATATCGAAAAATAAATATTTTAGCAGTCTGTGGGGCATGATGAGCTAAGTCAATGTCCGGCTTCTTTTATACCTGGGATAATGCAACAGTGAAATTTCTCTGATATATTCCCAAAATCTGTTCCTGTCCACCTGGGGATTTTGTGGGCCTCTGCCCTCTTGTGCATGTTCCAGCAGCCAACCTATTGCATTTTTCATAAAATAAAAGTCCAACAGGGAAAGTGGACACCCCAATAATGGCTAGTATTATTTTATATTTGTAGTTATATTTCTTTAAGGGCTGGCACACTATTCAAAGCTTTAGTAAAAAACAGCAAAGGGAGATGCCAATTGATTTTCTTTACTTCCTAACTCAGTCAACAGGAGCAAGTGACCAAAGTTCTTAATTCAGAAGATTGAATGATTTGAATTGTTTTCTAAAACAATAGTGTCAATATTATTTAAAGTTCATGAAAAATCTGCTTCTGTTTGCAAACAATACACATTTATAATTTTACAATCTGACCTGTAGAGGTGGCCTTAGGCAAGCTATGATTGTTGACAATTCTCATGTCTGACAAAAAAATAGCCTTATATGAAGACTACCTACAGCGCTTGCTCAAATTATAATCATAAAAAGGTGCTATATACAATATACGTGCTATACAGTTGATAATAGGCTCTTCAGTGGGAAGTGCAAATTGCAATAAATAAATCAATAAATATAGTATATAAATCCGTGATAAACAAATAATATACACAATAATGAATAATTAAACACTGTGATATTGGTTTAACAGGCACGTGACCCTTAAGGGTTGATTCTAGTCCATATAAAGTGACTGTGGTGATTAAAAACAGTTCAACCAGTATTACTTTGTGCAAATATGCTCATCCAATATAATCAAGGTGCAGGTGTTAAATGGGGATTGTATTCAATTTTTCCTTGTGACATAGATCTTTTCACCGTGGTAAGGGTAAATTGGGTAACTTACCAGAACTAGTGGGTCCTATATGCCGTATGGCATTAAGACCACTTACGCTTGTGTGGCCCCTTGGGCCGAGGTAGGTTCCCCCTTGGCTCACTATTGGGATTTTTGTTTACCAAAAATATGTAGAAGAATACAAACTGGCCTAAAATGGTGAAAAAATTTGATTTTAATTTTTTTTTTATTGGGAATGTTATATAGCAGAAAGTGAAAAATATTGTTTTTTTCAGAATTGTCACATTTTTTTGTTTATAGAACAAAAAATATAAATCGCAGAGGTGATCAAATACCACCCAAAGAAAGCTCTATCTGTGGGAAAAAAGTGATATAAATGTTATTTGGTTACAGCGTCGCACGACCACGCTATTGTCCAGTAAAATAATGCAGTGCCGAATCGCAAAAAATGTCCTGGTCATTAAGGGGGAAAATTTTCTGGCCCAGAAGTGGTTAAGTTGAGATCTGTAGAAAATATATGTTTATTTGCATACTAGGGAACGAGTACATTTCTGGATGCATTAGTATGTTCAGTTTCAGTTTAGATCAATGTCAGTAAGTACAGTAAGGAGATTACAGAAAAAATCCTGATCGAGGCCTTTGTGAGAAAGTTCTTATCAGTGACCTTGATAACCTGTGCAATACATTCTGCCAAATAGCTGATGATTCGTGAAAAGGGTTGATAAAAACGTTCATGTTCCCCAGACTGTGCATTTCCCAAGAAATATTCATCCCACATGTTGTATTCTATATATATATATATATATATACACACAGTATATTTATTTATAAGAGGGATAAGAGGGAAATGGTGACACAGATTTTACCAGATTCTGGAGAAAGGAATTACATTCCTTAATTCACTTGAAGGATGTGCAACAATTCAGTATTAAGAATAAACTTCTATGCTTTCAAATTGTGCATGCCGAAGAATACTTGCTTTTGCTTAGACTGTTTTATCACCATCAACTGCTTGAAAAATCACCTAGATTGTAAGCTCCTTGAGGGCAGGGACTGATGTGAATGTACAATGTATATGTAAAGCGCTGCATAAATTGACAGCGCTATATAAGTACCTGAAATAAATAAAAATAATAAATAAAAATATCTTTGTCCAGTCAACAAGTGTTTCATGTATCACATTTTCTGTACTGGAACCAAATTCTTTTAGAGTGGCCATTCTTTTAAAAGTAATGTGACTCTCTTGCATGGCTGACTCATTTGCATATGAAACAACAGTACCTGGCATAAACAAACTGCAATCCAAGTAGCAGATCCACTTCTAGATCTACTACTACTAGATCTTCACAGATATTCCAATTTTACCTAGTGTACTGGATGTGCTTCAGCAGCGGTTACATGTTTTCATATATTTCTTTCATGCATGTAGCATTGCCAAGAGGTATAGCAAATTGCAAAACCATAAAATTTGGAAACGACATGTGATAGGTTAAATTACGGCTTAATTTTGTGTTTAGCAGTCAAAAATGTATAGGATTCACCAAAATGTGTGTGGGAAGCAAAATCTTTGTTGTACAATGAAGAATTCTGTACATCGTGAGGGGGATTATGGTGGGGTGTGGTTTTTCAGGGGTTGCTCCCTTAATTCCAGTGAAGGGAACTCCTCATACTAAGACATTTTGAACAATTGTATGCTCCCAACTTTGTGGGAACCGTTTGGGGATGGCCCCTTCCTGTTCCAACATGACTGCGCACCAGTGCACAAAGCGGTGATTGAGCTTGGAGTGGAGGAGGAACTTGACTGGCCTGCACAGAGTCCTGACCTCAACACGATAGAACACTTTTGGGTTTAATTAGAGCAGAGACTTTGAGCCAGGCCTTCTGGTCCACCATCAGTGCCTGACCTCACAAATTAGCTTCTGGAAGAATGGTCAAACTTTCTCATAGACACACTTCTAATCCTTGTGGACAGCCTTCCCAGAAGAGTTATAGCTGCAAAGGGAGGGCCAACTCAGTATTAAACCCAACAGACTGAAACCGGGATGCCATTAAAGTTCATGTGCATGTAAAGGCAGGCGTACCAATAATTTTGGCAATATAGTACATGTACAACCTCTGTTTCCCTGTTGCTCCAATCTCTTAAGATTAAACGTCACAACAGTAACTTCCTTCAGAGATCTGAAATGCCAGCCACTGAAGAATGGATGACGTGTAATAAAATGTATTCCTAATATTCTGAATTATTGTGTAGAGGTTTCTCATTTTTATGGACCCTAATGTCCAAAGAAAAAAGTATAATGTTTGCACATGAGTAATGTTATATTTTACTCCCTCCAAAGACTCTTGATTCTATTTCCTTACCACAGGTGCAGAAATCTAGCAAACATGTTTTAAATAGTAAAATATGTTAATCATTACTATTCCATGTATGTACATGCTACCTGTCATGGTACCAGTTCAGCAAAATGTAATCCCCCTTAGAACAAGACTAATCACCTACAGTATGCAGTGCCTGCAAGCAAGCATATAGGCAGGTGCAGTCTATTTTCTTTACTGCAAGCGGCGCTCATCCACAGCAGCAATGCACATGGGTGAGGAAGTTGAGGAGAACCTAGTTCCTCCATGGTTTCCTCAGTCATTGGGAGGCAGCTATCTGATTGGATACTGGCACCCCGTGTGACTTTGGCAGCCATCTTGGGTTAGGCAGAGTCTATTTAAGTCCCTGGCTCCCAGGTTTGACATTCTTGCAAGTGACAGTGTAAGGACAAGATACCTGTCTGTCAGGGACAGTGCTTAGTATCAAAGAAAGGTTACAGAGGAATAGGGAAAGTGCAAGGAAACACCATTCTTCCTGGAAGCCTCCCTATTTGGGTACAGACTGGCCAGGCTGGATTCTGCAACTCGTGACAGATGCTGTTTGCACCTCTGATTCCTCAATCTATTGTCTCATTGCTGTTACAATTTGTGTGTGTTCCCGGTCGCATTGCCTTCCCGCCAGGTCTGTTCTGTATTGCTAGAATACTGTTACATTATATTCCTGTTAATGCACTTGGACTCTGTGTGTTTTCTGCCCTCTGCATCACGCTGCACCTACCCACAAGCACACCTTCCCTGTCCCTGCCACCTACCACCTTTTACTTATCACTAACCTAGCTGCTTCAAATGTTATTTCAAGGGAATTACAAGTAGAGGTACCTTTGGCCTTTCTTTCTGTGATAACCACTTTATGGACCCAAATGTAATTAGCAGAGCCCCTAAATGGTGAAGAATCTCAAAATGATTGTGATCTTTTACAAAGGGATGCAAATTATCAGTAGTGGAAGGAAAGGTTCTCCATCATCCTGACCATGTGCCCTGCATGTGTCACTCCTTTTAGGACCCTGTGCAGAAGTGAAATCTACTGTTACCAATTATATATCCTTCAGATAGTTAGAGGCTACAAATATTTGTTTCTGCATTCTAAAGCAATGTCAATGACCCTACTGCAGAGACTGCAGCATTTTGCCTATATATTTGCAAATGCTAGGTAAGGATTTATTGATAAAAATTGTTAATAGGCTGGCACCAGAAGTTCAGTTACGGTAATATTTTGACAAAAGACAGATGAACCAGTGAAAACTTTCTTGCATCCCTGAAAGTGCAGCAAGGAAATAACTCAGACAGAGGGACAGAGTGCCACTAGGTGGCAGTAAAGTACCCTAAACAAAATAAAAAAAAAAACATGCATTCTTGTTACTAGAATATTGTGAAGCTTATAAAAATGTTATACTTTTCAAGACATTTCAAACCTGAATTGTATTAATATATATATATATATATATATATATATATGACTACCTTGTCAGAAACAGATCAGCTTTTTGACATCAGTTTACTACTGGTATCTCCATATGTTGTAAAATATCTGAATTTGTTATTTTTTTGGTTTGAAAATAGGGCTTTATGTATTAATTTGAAAATCATTTTTTCAAGCTTACTCCTCCTTTTCTCTAACTAATGTTAAAAAACAGCGAACCCAATATGCAGTGGTAGAATATTTATTCAGCAATTGATGTTCTTTTAAAAAAAAAATCTAAAGCACAAAATAATTCACCTTACGCTAATTAAGTTGAGTTGTTAAAACTGGTACATTATTAGTATACAGGATTTATATAGCGCCAAAAGTTTACGCAGCGCTTTACAATGTAAAGGTATGATTGCAATACAGTTCAATACTGATAGGAGGGCATTGCTCATGGAGCTCACAATCTAAAGGGAGAACCAAATGGTTTTAAAGTTTAGGTATTCTAGTACTGTCCCCTTAATGAATATCCAAATATTATCAGGACAATTGTCAATTGTCAGGACAACCTGTAAATGCTCTGCAAGGTTTATTATATCCATATTACTGGTCTCTGTCTAGAACACCTATTGATATCACATGGGAGATGTAACCCTTGGACTACGTATCCCAGCATGCATATTTTATCTTTGTATGTGGTGTAAGTGTGCTGAAAATGGACAAGCTGCTGGCTATATAAAGAGGTAAGGAAAGTTAAAGAAGACTGGAGAAATACAGTATAGGATTTGTACTTATACATTCTACTGCCAGTGTCTCATAATATAGAAGACTGCCATATTTTAATCTCCAGGGAATACTATAGGATGAAAGGCCACAAATAAGACAAAAACTACTATATGCAAGGCTAGACAATAAAGTATATGTGAAAACTTACCTTGCAAAACAATCCATTCAGTTTAAAATTGAAATAAAAGGCAAAAAATTGTGTATACATATAAAAAAAACATAAATACCTTGTTTTTTCTATTTTTAGAAGTGATCTTTAAAATCTCTGTTCTCAGCTACATTAAGAGCTCAGAGAGCTAGGGGAAGAGAAACAGCAGTGCACTGATCTTCCCTGTGAATGGCTCTGTGTGTGTGTGTGTGTGTGTGTGTGTGTGGGGGGGGGGGGGCATCAGCACAAGAATAATCTTTGTAGTAAAGCGTGCTGTGCTTTCATGCCTACTGTGGTCGAGGGGGGGGGGGGGTGTCAGCACAAAAATTATCTTTGTAGGAAAGCATGCTGTGCTGCTGTGCTCTCATGCTTAGTGTAGTCACTTTTTAAAAGGAAAGATGAGGAACTGACAGGGACACCAGGTATTTCACACAAAGGAAGCAATACAAAGAGAACAGGATACTTTCTCATACAAGTACATGGTACAGCAGGCACATATCAGGAATATGAAATGCTGGTATAACATATTCTTTAAATAGGTACTCTATGGGAAAAATATATTTATCTGTCCAGATATGATTGAAATTAGACATTACACATTTAACATGCAGAAAGTATAATCCAACAGGTTATGGTGGGCTGGAACAAAAGGAACTAAAAAGCTCTCTACTTAACAAGTGTGTAGCACAACAGATCCTTCTTGGAACAGAAGACCCATCACATATTGCAATAAAATTGGATTTTTGAAGTGCGGGCTTCAACATTAAAACAATGACTTTTATGAGGAGGGCTTGGGAGCCAGAGGGAAAATACGACCGAATAGGTTATGGTAAGGTAAACCAAAAAGCTTACCCCTGAACCAGTGTGAGTAACAGCAGAGGTTTCTTAGGAAGGTATTTACATGTCGTAAGGCAGCAGTCCCCAACCTTCTAAGCACAGTGGCAAGCCTCCAGAATGACAATCCATCCACGGACTGAGGGAAGGGTGGGGTGGTGGTGTTTGGTGGATGCGGGGGTCATAGCTCAAATGTGCAACTATATATAAAAAACAAAATTATTATGTGCAATGAATAATTAACATCACCATCAATTGTCAAATAGTAAAAAAACAAGATAACAGGTAACTCAAATAGAAAATAAAGTTTTGATTAAAATGTCCATATGCACTAAGAACAAACAAATCTTCCGCTCCTAGTAAAAATAATGTTCAAGCAAATGTCCAACTTCAACTCTGTGCACACAAGAAGCTCTTACCAGAATGTAGTGACCATCAGATTATAAATGGGCACATGGTCACATGAGCATGAAGGGGTATTGATCCAGGTTGCTGTTACATCTGCCAGCAATCACCATTGAAAAGTGCATTGCCTGTCACCTCCGAGCAGGGGGGGCTGGGGAGTGTGCAGGCTGTCAAACAGTGCTCTAGGACCCAGGTCTGGCTCTCCTCCCTTCCCTTCTCCTTCATCTCCCCCTACCAGTCTGTAGGTAAGGTGACCACAGAGAGGGTAGGGAGCTGGGTACCCTCTGGTGGTGGGAGGGTGGTGGTACATGATTTTCTATCTCGCTTTGACGCCCCCCACCACTGGTCGCACGGCCAGCCTCTAACAGGCCACAGACTGGCACTGGTTGGCGGCCCAGGGGTTGGGGACCCTTGTCTTAAGGTATTCTAAAGCTCTTTACATGCCTTATTCCATCCCATATCCCAAAAAGAGGGAACTTCTCCTCTTCCCCACAAGTTGAAGGACCTTTAGCTATATGGGCAGGTATAGAAGTTGTGTCTCTAATATTATCATTGCACGACTCTGACCATCTGTGAAGTTAACGGAGAAATAGAAGGGCCCATTCACACCTATCTACTGCAGTGTGCTGTAAAAACACGTGTTACCACAATATGCGGGAAAACATAATACAAGTGTCAATGCATTCCGAAGTTATTAAATTTCAATGGCACACTACTGTGTTGTGGTGCATTGCATCGCAAAAATAGTGCTCCTCCATTTGGTACATCTGTTTCGTACATTGGCAGCCCATTCGTATAGATGCAACAGGCATTAACACACAGCAGAATAGACCATCTAGTTGGTAACAGCCTTAATGGCTTTGACAAGAAGTCCACAAAAAGTATCCAGAGTGCAGTAGAACATTCAAACCTTTAAATCAACAGCCAATCACTGGGCCACTGCAACCATCTTGCTACTCTCTGTGAAAAAAAACAGCCTGGCATATTCCACCTAATGGTTCTGAGTCTTTTTTAGCCTTTTGTTTAAGTCTGTATTTTTTTTAATTGTTGTTTTACATCTTTTTTTATTACTGCAGTGTTCATTGTTATTATTATTACTTTTCTGTGTTTAGTATTTTTATTGTCTTGATGTCACAGGCACAGAAAGTGAGGAAACATCTCTCAATGGGATCACAGAAGTAATGACCTGACAGATATGTTAGCTCTTTACCACTTTAAAATGTAAACTTAGATTGTGTCATGATCCATAACTTTACTAGTGTGACAACGCTCAATAACATAACTATGTTTTTGGAAAGAAGCTTGGTCACTCTAGGTTGTTCCTCTAATTTGGACGACAATGACCTCCTCCTATGAAACAGGTAACACTAAATATAATTAAACTGTGCAAATATTTAAAATAAATGTGTGTTGAAAGTCTCTGTGATCACTATACCCAATTATTTAGGCCAGTATTGATTATCTGTGGGATAATGTAACCTAGCTGCCTTGTATATATAGTACTGGTCAGGAATGGAAGGTCGTTCTATATATTTAATAGCCATGCTTACTGTAACTCTGCCTACAGCCCTTTAGAATGACATCACATTGCTCTATCTGTAAGAGCTTAGGGAATGATATGAAAAGCCCTAGCTGCAGTTACCAATAAAAAAAAGAGGTAAATTACATTCTTTTAAGACATTTAACATACAAACTTGCATTGAAAATGTCTGTTTATCACTCTATAAGAAAAAAACTAGAGGCTTTAGATGGAGTTTACTATAAACATACAAGACATGCAAGTTAACTGCTCATAAGAAAATAAACCTGAAAACACAATTGGTTCCTTATTCATTTTTATTGAAACTGGAACACCAGTGCCCATAGAGGAAGTGTATTTCTAGGCACCTAATCAAAATACAGTATTACAGTTTTTTTATACAGTAAAACTCATTACATGACCACATTACACCCCAAGTTCACCTTTTTCACATTTACTGCTTGTTACATTTCTGTTTTCTTTTTTATTACTCTTATACTTTGAACGACAAGCGCTGCACACTTTTCAAACACTACTATTAGATGCCATACATGACCTCTGCAAAAAGCAGAACCCAATTGCTGGAATTTCTGTAACCTGCAATCACACCAAAAAAAATCACAAGTCTCTCGTAGTTCAGCACCTTTTTTTTCCATTAAAAACACATGTATGGCCAGAGGAAGGTACTGAAGAAGGAGAGAAAGAGCGCAACCCAACCCTGCACCTGACCCTTACCCCCCCCTTCAAGGTAATGGCTCTTCAATCATCTTAGTGCAGGAGGTGGATTGGCATGCACCCCTCAGAAACAAGGTGCACAGTGCAAAATAAATAAATGATATACGTGACTGCTCATATGAATAAAATCATTAAATAGAAAGTGCATAGAATATCATAATAATTTATTGCCTAATGGCAGTGCCAGTGAAAAAAGTGTACATAAATACAATTATGGTGAACCAACAGTGGTTAAAAAAATCTCATTGACAGTAAACAAAAAAAATACACCTTCCAAGTGTAATAAATTAAGGTGAATGGGTGATTTAAAACCAAAGTGTTTATGAGTGAGGTGCCTAAAAGGTGAAACCAATAGGTAACACTCTCACCCAGTTTTCCTCTTCTGGGCCAGGCGTGTAAGGTAAAAAGCCACAGAGGGGCTTACTCGTTTCTTAATATAAAAAGTCTTCCGGTCTCTGTGCAGATCTCCAGCTCCTCCCACCCCCTGTTCTGTTGATAGGATGACATCATTGGTGGGGTGGGAGAGCCAGGAGAGGAGATACAGGCATGGCCACTGTGTTAGCCCTGTCTGGAATGCTTACCTCCTGCTGTGTGGCCTGGTCATCAACAGGCTATGGACCGGTAAAGGCCCAGGGGTCGGGGACCCTTGCATTAGCCAGCTCTTGTTCAAGATGGCCATTTTTGGGTTCTAACATTCTGCTCCCATTGACTTTGTGTTAGCCCTGTCTGGAATGCTTACCTCCTGCTGTGTGGCCTAGTCATTAACAGGCTATGGACCGGTAACGGCCCAGGGGTCAGGCACTCTTGCATTAGCCAGCTCTTGTTCAAGATGGCCATTTTTGGGTTCTAACATTCTGCTCCCATTGAATTTGTGTTAGCCCTGTCTGGAATGCTTACCTCCTGCTGTGTGGCCTGGTCATCAACAGGCTATGGACCGGTAATGGCCCAGGGGTCAGGCACTCTTGCATTAGCCAGCTCTTGTTCAAGATGGCCATTTTTGGGTTCTAACATTCTGCTCCCATTGACTTCGGGTTTGAATCTCAGTAATGTTCATTGACCCACCGCCAACCAAACCCAGGTACATTCAGTTCATCCCTAATTTCAATTATATGAGCAGTAGGAAAGTTTATCCACTGCACAATGCTGCTAAGGAGGAAGCACAGACTGTAAAGGCAAGAACAACTTTGGCTGCCCCATGCTGGTGTTACGTTAAAAATGTTAAACAGAAGCCAGAATTGTAAAGTATTAATACATTTTGATATGATTATTTACAGTGCTGAATGTAAGGTTTACATTCTGTTCTGTGAGACTTACGTGCAGTTTTACCTATAGAAGCCATCTTTCTGGAAAAGCTGGCATGCCTACTGGTACTTGGATACCCCCAGGAATTAAGTTGTAATGCTATATTTGCAGAACCTGGACACTCCTCAGCAACCCTCAGAGACAGAGAGTTCACAAGCCATGTCAGATGGCTTCATGATGGGGAAAATGTTTTACGGCATTTACCATATATAGAGTAACCAGGACTGGTGATTGTCTGGACACCAAGCATGTAGTAGCTGGACTGGCTTGCAGTAGGCAGAGGTATAGTCGGCTATCTAAGCAAGGTTCAGGACAGGTGGTGACCAATAGCCTATCCATTATCCAGACATGAGTCAAGGAAAGCAGCAATCAGTAGCATATCTGCATGAGTAAGGGCAGGAAAGGCAGCAATGGGTAGCGTATATGTTATCTAGGAAAGAGTCAGAGCAGGTGGCAATCAGTAGTGTATCCATTAGGCAGGCAAGGGTAAGGGCAGGGCAATCAGTAATAAAATAAAAAAAAGACTTTGCTCTTTTGTGTCTTCTGGGTCAGCAGCACTCAAACATCTTAAAACTGAACACAAATAACTTATAAAAATGGTGCACTATCCCTTTAAAAGTGGACAAATTATATAGGTGAATAAATGCAACATATACGATGTGAATATAATACATCAGAGTGACGTAAATGCATATATCACGTTCAGAAGTGAGGAATCTGATATAAACGTGTTGTGCTGAAGTATCCTTTTAGTGTTACACAGCCAACACACTTGTTACCGGACAATCAGACCTCTGTATCATAGGAGGTCTTTAGCACTTTTTACTGCGTTAACATCCAGGCCACTTTCTCAGGCAATAACTTTTTAGAATGCTCTCAAAACTTGCCCAAATCCACCCAGAGCACTACAGAAACAGAAGGATAAACAAATACATGTAATCTTGTAGTATATTGTGTAATACTGCAAGAATAACATTTATTAAATATGCAGACAGGAACTCACAAAAGAAAGAAGAAACAACTGCTGAAAGCACTGCTGCACTCAGTAATGTATTCATGATCCTTGCAAGTCGCCTGACAAGTCACCGTGGGTCGTCTGCCATAGATTAGCACAGGACCCGTTCTAATAGGAGCGACACTTGTGTTGCTCCGACTTAGAAAAAAGGGTCCTGAGCTTCTTTGGGGCGACCTGGAGCAACCTGCATTGACTTCAATGATATGAAGTCCGTGCATGTCTCTCCAAGGTCGCGGTGCGCACTGTACACCGCGACTTCATAGGTCGCCCCGGCAAGTCGGGTCGCCTGTATGTGAACCGGCTCTTAATGCATGTGTTCTTTCTACTCTGTTTTATTATCTCACAATACATCAATATAATTGTATTTATCGAAATGTAAAGCCTTTTTGAATAAAAGTTTGTAAACAAAAAAGAAATAAAACCACAATACTGCCGAATGGAAACCACCAAGGATGTCTGTCCCTGGAGGTGTGGAGGGGGTGGGGGAGGTAGAGGCCTAACCATCAGAAGTGGCAAATGATAGTGTCAAAAAGCACACAGATGATGACGTCAAAAAGCCTTAGCAACCAGTAATGAACTCCAAAATGTTATTGCAACCCTGATGTCCGAAGCAAGACAACCCATGACCAAGTACAGCACTGAGGGTGCATCCCATTTTTGGTTGTTACACACCCTTTGTGCCATACTGACCCATGAATTCTCTGGCTTTAGACATCATGGTTTCAATTACATTTTAGGTTTCCATTGTTGGTTGCTATGGCTTTATACAACATCATCTGTGCTATCCTTTCCCCCCTCTCCTGTTGCAGATATTCTTTGATGTGAGTGATATATTTTGAGGTGGTTTGGGTGCATTCTGTTCTAGGACTTTTTTTCCCTTCAAACAATGCAACAACATGCTGTAAACAGAAAGCAGCGCCACAAGCAGATAGTCAGTAACAACAGAATGATGTGCCTTGAGTGCCACAACCTTAAAAAAAGCTGTATCGACATCAGATAAAAGTATAAAAATACAGTAACTCCATGAGAAATATAAACATCAAAAGGGTTGGAGGATTTCCTCATCTATTTCATCATATACCCTACAGTATATGTATTACCTACATCTCACATATGGTTCTACACCCACACTCCGCATTTCTGTATATGTTATAAAATTGTATAATGCTAGATCTTCTTTGATCTATTTTACTTTGTTAATATTTGAATAAACAAATGATTTAATTTTACTGTTTTTAGAAGTGTGATTGCTGCTAAAGTCCCACCCCTAGGGGGAACCATTTCCTGTTTTGTTACATTTATTTTGGGATGTTGGCAACCCACTTTCAGCTTTTCCTATAACTGGGGACACAGTTCTATATTAACATCAAAATACCCTGAAACAAAAGTCCACTTTTTTTAAAGGGAAGCCTTCCTACAACAAAACAATAAGAGAAAAAGGGTCATATTAACACAAAATTAAAAGCAATAAATCCCCAAAACAAATGAAATCCCCAAAATGTAAAATTGAAGACAAAAAATAAAAAAGCAGAAAGGGGGTTGATAGCTCAAAAAACTAGCAATTATAAAGTACAGTTTCCTATATAACCCTAATCTCTCCTTATGCAGTTTGTCAGCTTTCCCTATCCTTTCTCTACAGCAGCTTCTGAATCACTGACACTGGATAATCCATACTTCCCTTATTAGTGAGGGGACCAGGCAGGGTACTAACCAGTGGCGGCTGGTGCTCCATGGGCCGGGGGGGGGGGGGGCAGCAGACGGGCCACACCAGCTCGCTCTCACACCATACCATCCCCACTCCCCCGTTGCCGGCTCACTCACCCACTCTGGACTGAAGTGGAAAGCAGGTGGTGGTGGCTTCCCCCAGCGGTGGCAGCGGCCTCCCCTGCGTCTCCTCCCTCCTCCTCCTTGGCCAATAGCATCGCCTCTCCTTTCGGCCAATCGGGAGACTGGTCTCAGGACCCGCTTCCTGATTGGCTGGGAGGAGGATCCCTGTGATAATAGCGAATATTCATTCGCTATTGTCACACAACTGGTGCTCTGTGCCCAGAGCCCACCCTTTTTTTGAAGCCTATTAGAGCCTCTGGCTCTAATCACGTGCTTAACAAAAAAAAAACCCATTGGAATCCATGCATCCGGCACCCTGCATGTAGATTAGGGGGCTGGACACATGGATAGGGGGGGCGGCACCCCTGCGCCCCCAATGCATCAGCCGGCACTGATACTAAGCTACTTTTGTGGCCCTTTCCGACCCTGTTTTCCATCGTTAGAAAGTTCTGTGGTGCATTATGATTTAAAAAAACTTCTCCAAGGTGAATATGAACCTCAATACTTCAGGACTGCTGATCTCGAACATGCAGAATACACCTTGAACCCATGGTAATGGCAAACCTGAACCTCATCCCTACTGCCTAAAGTTCAGCTTAAATTGATCCTTTCTCAGCACTCAGCATTTAACAGGGTTGATGAGTTTCTTGGCTGGATGCAAAAGGCCTCTAAAGAAAGAGTCAATAAAGCCTATTTTATATATCCAGCAGTATAATAGTTTGTTGTAACCCCTTTCTCTTTTGTTGGACAGCTTGTGCTCAGTGTAAATACAGAGAAATACATAAAAAAAGACGTGAAATTAAAAAAAGGAATACACATAGCTCCCAACTGTCCCTGATTTTATAAGACTGTCCCTGATTTCGAGGGGCTGTCTCGGATTTATAACAAAGTCCCTCTGTCCCTCTTTCCTCCTCATTTGTCCCTTATTTTGGTCTGATCTATATGGTTGTGCATAAAATGCATGTTTTATCTTTAAAAAAGTTTCCCAGTGCTAAACCTTTCATCCAATTTCTAAATTGCTGCATTTGTAAATTTAAAAAAAAAACAATACAGTGCTTGAATAAAGTTTCATAATGAGAAGCATTTGGTGTTGCCGACTCTTTGACCTTATGGATTTGCACTAGACATGACAGCCTAAGCACCGACACTCAGCTCATATACAGTATCTCCTAACACTGCAGTAGAGCTTGGGTGAGTTTCTTGTGTAATATAAAGTAGCGGTAGAACAAAAGCACTTGTGGGTTTAACTAATCATTTTTATTTTGTACATTTTTTTGTTCATTTCCATCTAAAAAAGTCAGGAGGTATGAATACATATACTGAATAGGTAAGAAGTGTTGTTGTACCATGTCTGCAGTGTCTGACATCTTCTATAGCATTCCCGCAGCCTCTGCATCTACTGTAACATGTATGCAGCGTCTGACATCTCCTGTACCATGTCCACAGCCCCTGCATCATGTCTGCAGTGTCTGAAATCTCCTGTACCATGCCCGCAGCCTCTGCATTTCCTGTACCCTGCCCGCAGCCTCTGACATCTCCTGTACCATGTCCACAGCCCCTGCATCATGTCTGCAGTGTCTGAAATCTCCTGTACCATGCCCGCAGCCTCTGCATTTCCTGTACCCTGCCCGCAGCCTCTGACATCTCCTGTACCATGCCCGCAGCCCCTGCATCTCCGGTACCACGCCCGCAGCCTCTGCATCTCTGGTACCATGTCCGTAGCCCCTACATCTCCTGTACCATGCCCACAGCCTCTGCATCTCCTGAACCATTTCCGCAGCCTTTGCATCTCCTGTACCATGCCCGCAGCCTCTGACATCTTCTGCACCATGCCCGCAGCCTCTGAATCTCCTGTACCATATTCACAGCCTCTGCATCTCCTATACCATGCCCGCAGCCCCTGCATCTCCTGTACCATGTCCGCAGCCCCTGCATCTCCTGTACCGTGTCCGCAGCCCCTGCATCTCCTGTACCATGCCAGCAGCCCCTGCATCTCCTGTACTATGTCCACAGCCTCTGACATGTCCTCCTGTACCATGCTCACAGCCTCTGCATCTCCTGTACCATGCCCGCAGCCCCTGCATCTCCTGTACCATGCCCACAGCCCCTGCATCTCCTGTACCATGCCCGCAGCCCCTGCATCTCCTGTACTATGTCCACAGCCTCTGACATGTCCTCTTGTACCATGCTCACAGCCTCTGCATCTCCTGTGCTATGCCCGCAGCCCCTGCCTCTCCTTTGCCATGTCTGCAGCCCCTGCCTCTCCTTTGCCATGTCTGCAGCCCCTGCATCTCCTGTACCATGCCCGCTGCCCCTGCATCTCCTGTACCATGTCCGAAGCCTCTGACATGTCCTCCTGTACCATGTCCACACAGCCTATGACCACCTCCTGTATCCTGTCCACACTTTTACCACTTTTAACTGGAATTTTCTCTTATATAAAGTCCTATGTGCTTTTAATATCTGTCTTATCTATATATAATACATTCTTCAAACATGCTTTAAAATGCATGGTTTTCCTTTTTTATGAACAAGAAAATAATTACGTTATGCTGTTGGGCTGGTATAATAATGCTATGGGGCTTGTATGAAATTGATCCAGGGCTGAATTTTATTCCCAGTCCAGCACTGATTTGCACTATACACCAGCAGTTCTGGATGTTCATCTGGCCACAGGGACAAAATTCAATGATTTGCATGGCTCTGCCCATTGTCTTGAAATGCAAAACAATCCTCCTTTTTGGGATATATGGTAGAATAAGACATGTAAATACCTTCTGTTTCAAGAAGACCTTACTGCTTAACTTTTTAAATTCCTTCTCACCATAACCTGTATTTTTATGGTATTGAATACTTTTATAAATTAGAAATGTCACAGATTTTTGTGAAGCTGTAGTTAGCAGGATTGTTTCCTGAGCAGTCATTCTAGGGCATTTTTCACACATAACACTTTATTTATATTTTTTCCCAGTGACATTATCTTGAGGTCTCTGACTTTCTTACCAAAGTATGCATGGTAGCAATGCCACACTTGGCTCTGATTTCTACTGGCTGTGTGTAGTTTCACAAGTATCATTTGTAGTCAGAGACTTTCATAATCCAGTAAGATTAAGATAGGAATTATATGGACTAAAGGATCAAGTCCAATTACATCTGTTTGTGACTAACCTACTTTTCTTTGTTCTTTAACAAAAGTGTTAAGCATTTTAGATCTTAGGCCATGTTTTCTTTGGATGTGAGTCACTCATTGCACATATGCCAAGGCCGCTTTTGCTGTCATGAGCTGAGCTGTCAGTGTATGTTGAATTGCCAAATGAAATTTTGGTCATGATGCATCATGACGTCTGTGCTGCTCCAGTTTATTATTGCTTGGTGTCTTGGTTACAGTCATCAAGCAAAGATGAAAGAAAGCAAACTGAAAGTGTTAAGAATAGTTAATCATCTAGTAAGATTGTGTCCTAGGCAGAAACATAATTAAAAACAAAAGGGCCCTGATGCAAAATTTGACTCCCTTATATCTTATATAATTAAACATATTTCAGTGTTCAGCCCCTAAGCTGAAACTATTTAAAGTGGACTTTTAAGCTGACCATCCGCAACAAGAATGCAGATAAAGTCAGAGTAAACTCAAAGGTTCTGAGTAATTGTTCTGAGTTAGTGACTAGAAGTATTGAAGAAAGAGGGTCAACATAACAGCCAGGAAAGTAGTATTTGCAGAATATGAAATTCTTCTTAGCAATCTGGCACTTGGATAATGCAGTAGGTCCCCTTCAGCTTACTTCCAGTTTCACCAAGATTTATCATGCAAATACTAAGTTCTAGAAAGTTAATGCTTCTCCCCACCCCTCCTGTTTTATTCACCCTATTGGCAAACAGAAAGATGTGGTGAAATTAGTATTTGTGTATCAGTGCATTCTCGGGTGTCAAGATACTCCGAAGATAGGCTGAACTTTTATTGGTCATAGGGACCAATCATAATTCAGCTTTTCCATATATTGTTAGGTGAGACCTAATTAGTTGCTTTTGGCACCAATTTTACAATCATGATCTATTCTCCAGTTTTCAGCCACTTAGTCATTTAGGTATGTGAAAATCATGGCAGAATTCCCATGTGTCTATGTTTTGAAGAATATGTTTTGCCTAATACAATATGACTGCTTTGGACATTTTTGGTTGGCCAGGTTACATAGTTTGTGAGGTTGAAAAAAGACATCAGTCCATCCAGTTCAACCTATGATGTGTGTGTGTGTTTGCTGTTAACCGCACATTGTATACCCCTGTATGTTGTGGTCTTTAAGGTGCCCATCTAATAGTTTTGATAAGACTGTTTGCAGAAGAGAATTCCACATCCTTGCTGCTCTTACAGCGAAGAATCCCCTACGTACTTTAAGGTTAAACCGCCTTTCTTCTAGTTTTAGTGAGTGGCCACGTGTCTTATTGTATTCCCTTTCTCTGAAAAGTTTGTTCCTTATGCTAGGGTCGCCAGTACAGTATTTGTACATTGATATCATATCCCCCCTCAAGCGTCTCTTCTCCAGAGAGAATAAGTTCAGTGCTTGTAGTCTTTCCTCATAGCTGATGTCCTCCATTCTCCTAATTATTTTTGTTGCCCTTCTCTGGACTCTTTCCAGTTCCAGCACATCCTTCCTGAGGACCGGTGCCCAGAACTGGACAGCATACTCCAGATGTGGCTGGACCAGAGTCTTGTAGAGAGGGAGAATAATCTCTTTATTTCTGGAGTGAGTCCCCTTTTTTATACATGTCAGTATTCTGTTGGCTTTGCTTGCAGCGGCTTGGAATTGCATGCCGCTGCCAATCCTATTGTATACCAGTACCCCCAGGTCCTTTTCCATCCTAAACTCACCCAAAGGTCCCCCCCCCTAGTGAGTAGCTTGCTTTCTGGTTTCTGGCACCCAAGTGCATTACTTTACATTTTTCAACATTAAACCTCATCTGCCATGTAGTTGCCCACCCTATTATTTTGTTCAGGTCCGCTTGTAAGGTTTCCACATCCTGCATAGAAGATATTGGCAAGCCTAGTTTAGTATCATCTGCAAATACTGAGATTCTACTAGATATCCCCTCCTCTAGATCATTTATGAATAAATTAAACAGGATTGCCCCCAGGTTATCTGTAGACAAAAAACAGACATATTCCTGATAATGATTTGATTGGTGCTTCTTTAAAAACAGTAACAAGTCTCTATCCCTGTACAGAATTCGATGCAGGATAAAGTTGGCCATACACGGAGCAAACTTTGGCTGCTTCCTGATGAACTGGCAAAAATTTACTCTATGGGTGGTCCTGTTGGATCCTTCCACCTGACAACTGCCAATAGAAATTTAAAGGAGCCTGAAGGAAAATGATTGGTCAAACATTGCCCGTATCCAATGTGTGTATGGCCAGCTTAATCAAGTGTGAGAATACAGCATGTTACTTAAAGAGGAGGTCCACCCAAAAAGGGAAGTTCCATTTTAAGAACTCCTCCCCCGCTCCTGGTGAAGAAATGGCACTATTGGGGAGCAGGAGGGGGGGGGGGTACTCAGCTCTTACTACCACTCTGATCACCTAGGCGATTAGAAGTGGAAGTTCTCCTCCCTCCCTGCAGTCTTCTGGCACACATAACTGGTTGCAGAAGATTACGGGACCATTCACAAGGTGCAGTGCCGCTCACACATGCGCAGTAGGCACCCAGCTGTGAAGCCGCAAGCTGTAACAGCCAGGTGCCCACAGTTAACATTACAGTGGCGGGGACAGACAACATGTGGGGAAAATGGCTTGGGTGAGCCCATCACTGGATCATGGGACATGTGAGTGGCTGTTTATTAAAGGTCAGTGGCTACATTTTTGTAGCCACTGACTTTTAATTTTTACACAGGAGACTGGAGCTCCTCTTTAAGCTGCAGATCCTTTTGGAGATGCTTTAAAGTGAATGTAAATCCTCACATATACCCAGTGAATTGATCAGCCTCAGATGATACGCAAAGATAAAACAAATCTCCCTACATATGTTTTATTTGTATATCTGCTGTCTTGAGCTTTCTACACTGTTTAGAAAGTAAACATCGTGTTAGAACTTTTTCTTCCTGTTCCAGCAATGGGTGTTGAGTCTTGGCATACACAAAGTCCCCCCCCCTCCACATAGGTAGAGGAAGGAAGAAACATGCAGAGCTGTGCTGTGAATAGACCAGCTCTCTGCTAATCAATCTATAAGCACCCACCCTGAAGCAAATTTCCAGCTGCTTTTATTTATCTCCTGTGTTGGAGAACTTGTCATGCTGATAACAGAGGAACAGAGCAGCAGAAAGACACGGGACTTAGAACTATCGAGAGAGAGAAGTAAACACTACAAATATATATACCCAGGTCAAATTTCAAGAATGGGGTTCATCCACTTTAAGTTGGCCCTACAACTCCTTTTTTGTGCTGTTAAAAAGCTATCTAGTTTTTCATTCTTGCTCAGCTTCAGCAAATATAATAAAAAAAAATAATTATAAAGATACTTAAGTTTACAAGATAAAATATGAGTTTTCTGCTGTCCTCCGTGAAAGGAGGAAAAAATGAGCAAATAAAAAAAAATGTAGCGTATACAATTGAGGCACAAGTCATATTATAATTGAATGCTAATAAAAATTACATTTTCATTTCAATCTGCAGCTTTGTAACTTTCTGTAACCTTCTGTAAAATGCAATGCAATATGGTTACAGATGGTGTACAGTACGCCCCCTCCAGAAGTGTCATTTCCTGCTTAAGTGATTTGCTTACTGATTTTCCCAGAAGTCTGCACTAAGATGCAAGTCAGATTTTGAGCATCCCCTGCAGCAAAGATGTCATTATTGGTTAGATACTCCCAAAGGGAAATCGCATCTAAAGGGATGCAGATTCTGCCACTTTAATCATTAGAGCCCTGCAAGTGCAACAGCTGAATAATAATTATAAAACCACTCTTATTCAGATTCACTTTGCACATGGACGCACACAATCAAACAGCTATTTCTTCAGAATAACAAAAGGAGGGAATCTGCAACAAAGTTTGTTACAATCCCTGTACATAGATCACCCAGAGGGGAATTTGTTTGTCAACAAAAGTGGAGTAACTCTTTAACCACTTAAGGACCAGGCCTTTTTCTGACACTTGTCGTTTACAAGTTAAAATCAGTATTTTTTTGCTAGAACCCCCAAACATTATTTATTATTATTATTATTATTTTTTTTTAGCAGAGACCCTAGAGAATAAAATGGGAGAGAGTTGCGATACTTTATGTCACACCGTATTTGAGCAGCGGTCTTAAAAACACAATCTTTTGGAAAAAATAAATTTTTTTAATTAAAAAATAAGAAAACAGTAATGTTAGCCCAATTTTTCTATTATGTGAAAGATGATGTTACGCTGAGTAAATAGATACCTAACATGTTATGCTTCAAGATTGCGCACGCACTAAAAATCTCAGGAGCTCTGTGATCATTCCAGGGAGAAGAATGGGCGGCTGTGTTTACAACAGCTGACCATTCTTCTCTCTCAGTGGGGAGCAATCGCGGGTGTCAGGCGGCAATCTGAGCCATCTGCCCCATGCATCGGAGTCCCGGGTGCTGAGTGGGGGTGGGAGCACACCGCCAGTAGCTCGCCCCCTAGCTGCAGGCACGCGACCGACGTATACCTACAGTGGTTCGTGCAGGAGGGCCAGCCTGCCACAATATTTCTGCTGCGGTTGGTCAGAAAGTGGTTAACTAAAACAGAAATAGCTGCATAGGAGGCTTAAAACTGGATGAGGATTTTTTCACACCTGCCTTAAACTACATCGGTATGGTTGGACTCTGGAAGTGACTTTAGTTTGTCCTTCCGTTTCCTATGTTCTCTACGAATGCATGTCTACATCACCGCTTATAAAGCATACTACACCGCCACTTTACATATCATTATATGTTATATGATATTTTCTTCTCCCCTTTTATTACTACGTGATATGTAAGACACTTGTTTGGAATAACATGTATTTGCACAGCTCAGATATGTCATACTTTGATTTTGTTGTTTGTTGGCTTTTTATGTTTACAAAGCTCAATAAAACGTTTGTATTTAAAAAAAACAAAAAAACAAACAAAAAAAAAAAAAACTTTTGCACAGCAGTGTATATAGTGCATATTCAGAATATTTACTTACAAACACAGGTTTTAACAAGAAGACAAAGCTGTGTGC
Organism: Pelophylax lessonae; assembly: GCF_965119305.1. NCBI lineage: Eukaryota > Metazoa > Chordata > Amphibia > Anura > Ranidae > Pelophylax > Pelophylax lessonae. The sequence continues at coordinate 702,302,474 of NC_138768.1, read as the reverse complement.
AGTCCTCAAATGACTCAAAGGACTACAGTAGTAAGGTACAAAAAGAGAAGACTTTGTATGTAACCATTCGCCATAATAGTAACAATAAATGATGTATTGGATAGATAAGGGGCAGTCTGTGCTGTGTTTATTAGGAATATGTAGCTTGCACCTAGAATAATTAACTACCAACAGATATAGTACTGTAAAATAGAAAAAGGGAAATAGAAATGAAAAACAAAAGATAGGAAAAAGCATAAAAAAGAAGGGATAGAACCAGAAAAAAAATGTAAATGAAAAAGGAGGGTGAGGGAAGCTATAGATCATGTATATCAAGCACAAGGCTCGCGGGCCAAATGTGGCCCTCCAAGCCTTGTCATGTGGCCCTCACACCTAGTTTTGCAGCCGAAACATGGCTGAAACTCCATTCCACCACCTCCTGATCTCACCCTCCGCTTCCACTCCCAGCTGTCACTTGTAAATACAGAAGCCTTCTGTGTTTATAAGGGACAGCTTTGCTCTCAACGGCTCCCGTATCTAACAGATTCCTGGACGCACTCAGGAAAGAACAATCTCCCTCAGGTAGTAGAGCCGCCTACACAGGGAGGTACTAGAGCCAAGTAGGTGAAAGAGATATGAGGAAGCTTCATGTGGGGGGGGGGGGTTGGGGTTACAAACTCAGTGCACCCATAAACCCTGTACACACACAGCACACCCCTGAATACTGCACTCTGTACATAACGCACCCCTGGACCCTGCACTCTTGTACGTAATGCCCTCCTGAACCCTGTAATCTGTATGTAGCGCACTCCTAAACCTTGTACTCTGTACATAGCACAGTCCTGAACTCTGCCCATAATGCACTCCTGAACCCTGCACTTTGTACGTAACGCCCGCACGCTTTACGTAGCGCACTCCTGAACTATGCACTCTGTACATAGCGTAGTCCTGAACTCTGCAGGTAATGCACTCCTGAATCTTGTACTGTGTACATAGCGCACCCCAGATACAACTGGCCCTTTGAGGGTAACCCTACTGCTGATGCCGCCGGCGATGAAATTGAGTTGGACACCCCTGCTATAGATTATAGACGGGGTAGGATTATAAATGGATAGATGAGAGGTGGGTCAGTCTGTTTATTGCAAACAACCAAAACCTTTCTGTGTATCTTGATGAATTTATTTTGCAGAGATTCACAATTCTTAAAAATTGTTGGTACTGAATAGGCTTTGATGACTATTAAAATCACTTCAGTGTAACAAATAAACATTAATTGATTTTTGTTGAAACTGCTGTTGTTATAGAATGCTTGATTAGTTATCAGGAGAATCTATGATTTGTAAATATTTTATTCCATATTTTGTAAACAGATCTATCTGAACAACAGGATCTCCGTGAATCTCTGTAAACAGACTCTGCATGGGTTATTATTGGGTATAAATAAATAAATAAATAAAATGCATATTACCAGTCCCGCATTAGAAGACATATAAACAGGCCAACACATTTGTCCAGATTTGTTAGAGAAAGGCTTTGCTTCAGCTGCCTAAATAGGCAAAGAAAAATGATAATTTAATGACAGAAGACTTTGAAGTACAGAACATGCTAGCTGGGGGCTGTCTCCAATGATTCCTATCAGTTTAGTGCTCAAGGGCGATCTGATGAAAAGAAAGAAAGTAACTAAAATTTTGAATGAATAAGTATGTTAACAACATCTAATGCCATATTCATTAAATGTATTTTGGCTTTACGAATGAGCAGATACTGCCCATCCTGATTGTTTAGAAGGAATCAGGGGAATTAGAAAGTAAACGTGACTGAACTGGTAAATACTTTTTCTTTTCTTTTTTAAAGATAAATTCATACCTTACTGGGGTATATGCCATTGTTTAAAAATGCCTAGGCTGTCTGTAGGATATAGAACAAATCAACAAATTTATGTCTGTCAAACCAAGTAATGCAGGGTGTGTGTTCATTATTTAACCTGCAGTGGTAAAATGACTGACTGGCTCTTGTGAGCAACATGTGTGTTTTCATTTACATTTGCTTTGAATACATAATCCATACAAAACATTCACAAGGAGAATAATATGTAAAATATTTATTCTTCTGAATCTATTTACCAAGAAACCAGTGGCAGCTGGTGCTCAAAATTTTTTTGGGGGGGGGGGGGGGGGGGGCGCAAACAGAAAAATGTAATAGGCATTACTTTGCGGCAAAAAAACGCTGTAAAAAATTGCATGACTTTGAGGTCACAAAAGTGTGAAAGGGGCCTTTAGTAATTAAGGTATAGTGTGCCCCCTTTCAATTCAGAGAGACCAGCGTGCCCCCTTTCAATGCAGAGAGACCAGTGTGCCCCCTTTCAATGCACAGTGACCAGCGTGCCCCTTTCAATGCACAGTGACCAGCATGCCCCCTTCAAAACAGTGACCAGCATGCCCACTTCAATGCAGAGACCAGCATACATGCCCCCTTCAATGCAGTGACCAGCGTACATGCCCCCTTCAATGCAGAGATCAGCGTGCGTGCCCCCTTTAATGCAGTGAACAGAGCGCCGTGCCCCCTACAATGCAATGAACACTGCGCCACTGCCGTGCCCCCTACAATGCAATGAACACTGTGCCACTGCCATCCCCCTATCAATGTAGAGTTCAGCGTGTGTGCCCCCTTTAATGCAATAAACATTGTGCCACTGCCATGCCGCCATTAATGCAGAGTTCAAATCCACAAAACACATTTCACTAAAGCGTATGTCCAGTCAATTATTATTATTATTTTTTTTTATCTCTGTCTGTGTTGCTTTTGGAGATTTTTCCTTACATCCTGTCTGGTAAATCATTGTCCCCAGGACAGGAAGTGAGAGGGAAATTAGAGAGAAAGCAGAGAAATCCCAATGCTTCCCCAGTCCATCTACTGTAAAACTAAGAAAAAGTTTTGGCCGGACATCCACTTTAAATTATTTACTTCTCTGGCTGAAATAAATAGTAAAAATGATAAATGGAAAAAGATGGTGAATGTGTAAATGGAGTGATAGTGACAGCATGCAAACACTGTCATAGGAAAAATGTGTTTTAATGTAACAATGGGTAACACCGCTCTCCCTTTCTTATAGCCACGTAAATCACTGTTTAGACATACAGACAATAAGCAGGTACAGATACCGCATGGGGGCCCCGTGTTGACATTTCTCTGTGACCGTCACTCATTGGGCCCCCACATTCCAAATCCCGTCCATACAATGGGGTCCTGTCACTGGTGGATCAGCCTGTCATCGCGGCTGACATCACACACCTGCATCTCTTCATCTATTGTCATCTCTCGGGGGAATGAAGGCTGTCACAGTCCAACACCTCCATTACCTGCGTTCACAGAGCTCTGGGGAAATGAGAACAAGCTTTCCTTTTTTACCTTTACAAAGTCCGTGCACTTACCTGGAGCAGCCCAGACGGCTTCCTTGTCTTCAGTCCCGGACTCCCGCGGGCGGCTTCTCCGAGTCCTTACTCCGGCGGTGCGTCTTCGCTGATCCTCCCGATCCCGCCTCCTCCTCGGCCAATGGCATGGGGTTTGCCATGCGGCCAATCAGGAAGCTGGTATTAGACTGGCTTCCTGATTGGCCAGGAGGAGGATCGGTGTGACAATAGCGAATCTTCATTCGCTATTGTCACACAATGGGTGGGCTCTGGGCGTCCGGCGCCCTGCATGCAGATTAGGGGGCCAGACGCATGGATGGGGGGGCGGCACCCCTGCGCCCTCAGTACACCAGCCGCCACTGCAAAAAAACTGTGGGGTGATTTACTAAAGGCAAATAAGTGCTTCAGAGCTTAACAATTGAGGTAAAAGAAAAAGGAAGGCCAAATGCGCTACCAATGGGGTATGAGACGTGTAGGGTGTGTATGTACAATATAAATAAATAGATCCAAATAAGTAAACAAATAGATAATCTGTAGAAAAAGCAGCCAATTGTGTAGTGTTACCACATACTAAATATAGTAAGAAGAAATCGGCGCTGTATCCTTAGTGAGCAGAAGCCCACTGTGATTAATAAAATTCCTGTGCATTTAAAATATGATATGCTTCTAAGCCCCGGTTCACACTAGGGCGACCTGTGAGGCGACCTGGTCGCCTCACAGGTCGCCGCAGGTCGCCTCCCATAGGGAAGCTACGGACCCGTTCTAATAGGAGCGACACAAGTCGCTCCGACATAGAAAAAGGGTCCGGAGCTTCTTTGGGGCGACCAGGAGGCGACCGCCATAGACTTCAATGTTATGAAGTCTGTGGCGGCCGCTCCGAGGTCGCGGCGCGCTGCTCGCACCGCGATCTCGGAGGTCGCCCCTGAAAGTAGCGTCGCGCCAGTGTGAACCGGCGCTTAAATGTGTTGAAAATCATATAACTGAACATAAAATAATTGTATCACAAATAAAGTGATTAAGTGCAAAGTAGGTGCAAATCATCCCCTAAAAGGTGACAGAAGTGCCAGTGCAACACTGAATAAAATTAATATAAACTTCACAAATACAAATGTGAAATCCAAAATAGATATAAACATATAGTAGTCTATATTGCACTAGGTAGGTAAACAATCACAAAAAAGTGTCCATGTGCAAAGTGCAAGATGAAAACAATATAATATATTGCACTAATGGTGAATAAATATCATAAATAACAATTGAGGTAAGTCTTCACTTACTCACAGAACACCCAATCATATGCAAGGAAAAAAAAAAAGCAGCATTTTTTCTTGCACGTGATTAGATGATGGAAGTCAGCAGAGCTTCCCCTTAAAGCGGAATTCCAGGCACAAAAACATTTTTTCAATGAACATACCCCCGGGACAGTCAGGGCTAGTACATTCCACAATGGCTAGCCTGTGATCTGTCCCGGTTCGCACTTACCTGCAAGAAGAAATACTCACTTATAAAATTTCTTCCACAGCGTTGCCATCTCTGTTGTGGGCAGCTGAAGCCGGCGCGGTCCTCTTCTGCGTCCTCTTCCGCATCTTCTTCTCCCAGAATGCGCCTGCACCGGCCCCTCTCGTCACTTCCGGCGCCGGCGCCGCATTCCTACACAGCTTCTGGGCATGCCCAGATGCTGTTTAGCAGGGAATGCGGCATCGCACCGGAAGTGACGAGCGGGGCCAGTGCAGGCGCATTGATTCCTGGGAGCGATGATGTTCAGCTCCCAGGAATCATTGCAAATCCAGAAGAGACGGCACGGGCCGAGGCCGCAGAGGGAGGAAGTGACGAAAGGTGAGTATTTCTTTCTACAATTACAAGGTGAGTAAAAAAAAAAAAATAATCCTAACTATCCAATTCCTTTTCAGGTGAAGCAAAGCAAGCGGATGGGCACAAAATCGATTAGGTCGATTTTGTGCCCGGAACTCCGCTTTAAATACTATTACTTATTGGAAAACAGAGGCTTAAAGTGTTAGTAAACCCGCAACAGTAAAATCAGTGTGTATATGCAGTAAAGCATGCTTGTTATACTCACTGTGGAACCTAAGGGGTTAATCCTCTGCATTGTGTAAAAAGGCTGTTTGATCCTGTCTTATCTGCTCCGCTGTCCAATGTCATCAAATCATCTCCTGATAGAACAGAGGCTCTGTGACAAGCTGCACGTGCTCAGTTTGTTGTGTATTGCTAGAGGGTTTTTTTTTTTCCTTGGGAGGGTGCATGTGATCAGCACAGGGCCAATCATCACTGTCCAGACAGAGGGCCAGGGGTCCCACAGCATTATAGGACAGTCAGAGCAGAATGAAAACTCCTCCTACAAGCTTTAACTGGACACTGATTGAAGTCACAAGACTGCTATATACTGCTGATGAAAAAATGTATTAGTTTATATGTACTAAAGTTAATGCATTTCCATGTTCTGTGTGCTGTGGGAGACCAGATATAGCGAATGCAGGGTCCTGGGTTTTTGTAACACTTTAAAGAGTAACTCCACTTTTGCTGAGAAAAAAATATTCCCCGCTAGGTGATCTATGTACATTGCAAGGATTTTAACAAACTTTTATTGCAGATTCCTACATTTTGTTATTCTGGAGAAATAGCTGTTTGTTTGTCTTTTTGTGCAAAGTAAATCTGTATGGGAGTGGTTTTATAATTATCAATCAGCTGCTGCACCTTCAGGGCTCTAATGAGAAAACTTTCCAGGTAAGCATCCCTTTGTAACTGATTTTCTTTGGGAATATCTCACCAAAAATGCCATTTGTGTGGCAGTAGATGCCAAAAATCGATTTTGTATCTTTGTGCAGACTTCTGGGAAATTTAGTAAGCCAATCACACAAGCAGGAATGAAAGGAAAAGGGGAACAGTAATAAGCCCCCTTTTCCTCATGGGAGAGTGGCTGGGGAAATAGGTAGAATAGTTCATAAGGTAATTTTCCCTCCTTTTTTCCTCAGGTAAAGAGGGAGGGACTCCTAAGGTATCCTGAGGGAATAGAAATAGTGGGCGTGGCGTTGCAGGGGTCAGAGCACCTATAGGAATAGGTATAGGGTAGAAGATTCTAGAGCCCTCTGAGCCCCTATATAAGGTAGAGCTCTCCTCAGAGGGACTCATTCGCCTCAGAAGATTTAGCAGTGTGAATTCAGGAGCTGCCACTTTTGGAGTATAGGAGACTTCTGAGGCGAGAGGATGAGCCTATTGAGACAAATTATAGAAAGAGCAGGGGAGGACGGTGGGGAAGAGTGGTTAAGAATGTGCTTAAGCTTACCAAGGAATGCGAGGCAAGCAGCCGGTGGGAGTTCTGCTGAGGACGTGCGGGCTGAGGTGATTCCAACTTTGAATGCCCCGCCGACGGAAGAAGATATGGCTGAGATGGAAGAAGGTCCGGGTCAAGTGAGAAGAAGCGGCGTCATTTCGGAGGGACGGACGAAGAGGAAGAGAACGCCTGCCAGACGGCACTCACAGTCACCAGCGAGACCTCCCGTGAGAAGGCCCGGGACCGGGACACAGAGCAGGCGCGGTGACCGGGAGATAGCGTCATCAAGCGGTGCCGGGAGCGGAAGAAATGAAGAAGGCTCCGGTCGTGGAAGACAAGCTCCGGTGCCGGAAGAGACTCCAAGGCAACGGCAAGAGACACAGGGCGGGAGCGGAAGGAGAGCTGAAGAGCCGGCGGTGGAAGGTCAAGCAATCCCGGTGGTCGGGGAGGAGCTAGAGGAGAGACTACAAACACAGCAGGATAATGAGAATGGTGAGTGGACAACGCTGCCAATTCTCTCCAATATATCCGAAATGTTATTTAAATTGTCTAGAGATGTTAGGGAGCTGCAGCAAAACAGTAGATTGGTTCAGAGTAGCCAGGTTGCAGAGCCAGCTTTGTCAGCAGCAGAAGTATGGGCGCCACCTTGTGGGGGCTTAGCTAAGGACAGGAGTATGCAGGAGAGTATAGTGGATTTAGTTGAACTAGATGGTAGACAGGTGGCAAGGTCACAAAATATTCCTGAAACATGTCTTAAGGAAGCTATACCTTGTGAGGTGTCACCGCTGGGCTTCCATCTATCACCAGGAATTAAAGAAAAGATTTGGAGAGGTGAGTTTATTGATATACTATCTCTTCTTCCATCGGCTAGAGAATTTATTAATAAGAGTGACAAAAAAGATGATAAGTCAGAAGAGGATAGGAAAAGACCTGTTGCTAAGAATTTTAACAATTGGCTGCAATCCTTTTTTATTTTTGCTGCTGTTCTTTGTGAGAAGTCACCTGAAAAGAGTGTTGGACTTTTCCAACACTTGGATAATATTTTAGAAGCGTACAAGAGCTTCAGTGGTTTTGGATGGTATAGTTACGATGAGGCTTTTAGACAAAAACTGTCAGTTCACAGGAATTTAAGATGGGGGATTAAGGACGTAGGATTGTGGCTTAACCTTTTTCTACCCCAGAAATCAGGTTATGTCAAGCAAGCTGGTCCCTCCTCGCAGCAGTCCACCACTACATATAGAAAAGGGATCTGCTTTAACTATAATGATGGACAGTGTAAATGGCCCCATACATGCCGATATAGGCATGAATGTGCATTTTGCGGGGGAAGTCACCCGGTGTCAAAATGTTTTAAGAAGTTGTCCGCTAGCAACCAGCAGAACCTTCAAAAAGGCAACCTCCCCAGTGAAATTACAAAAAATGTTGCCCTACCTGTTAGTTTTCCCAGACAAGGTGAGGGCTCAACTACTGTTTGAGGGCTTTGAGGAAGGCTTCTTGTTGCCCTCCTTTTCAGGTTTAGGTTGTAGACAGTTTAATAATTTAAAATCAGTTGATAAGTTCCCTAGTGTGGTTCAAGAAAAATTAGATAGAGAAATTTTAGAAGGAAGGATGGAAGGTCCTTTTGTTTCACCTCCTTTTAAAAATTTTAGAGTTTCCCCATTGGGCATTGTCCCAAAGAAGGAGAAAGGTTCTTTCAGATTAATTCACCACCTTTCATTTCCCAAAGGGGAATCCTTAAATGACCAGATAGACCCAAACTTAATATCAGTATCATATGCTTCATTTGAGGATGCTCTGGTAAAGCTAAGGGCTTTAGGTATAGGGGCTTTAATGGCTAAAGCGGACATAAAATCCGCTTTCCGTCTACTCCCCATTAACCCGGTTTGTTTTAACTCTTTGGGAATTTACTTTAGGGACAAATTCTACTTCGACAAATGTCTTCCAATGGGGTGTTCAGTCTCATGTAAATATTTTGAAGATTTTGCTTGTTTTTTGGAATGGGTAGTGATGAAAGACGCATGTTCTAACTTTATGATTCACTACTTAGATGACTTTTTGTTCATGGGTAAAGCGGAATCGTTAGAATGTCTTCAATTATTAAATACTTTTTTCAGTATTTGTAGTAAGTTTGGAGTCCCATTGGCGGTTGAAAAGACGGTGTATCCCACCACATGTCTGGAGTTCCTAGGAATTACAATAGACACGGCGGCGCTGGAGTTCAGATTGCCGGAAGAAAAAATACAAAGGATTAAAGGTATGTTAATTAATCTGGTTAGGAGAAAGAAAGTGTGTTTGAAAGAGATTCAATCTCTTTTGGGCCTACTGGCTTTCGCCTCAAGAATCATGCCGGTAGGAAAGGCATTCTCCAGGAGAATGTACTTGGCAATCTCTGGGCTAAAATCCCCTTTTTCTCATATTAGGGTGACCAGCGATATTAGGGAAGACATGTTAGTTTGGCTTCAGTTTTTAGAACATTTTAATGGGAGGAGTTTATGGCAGAAGGAATTCATTATTGATGAAGAATTTTTATTATTTACTGACTCTGCTGGTTCGGTAGGTTTTGCAGCGATCTGGCGAAACCATTGGTGCGCAGATCGCTGGAGCCAAAGCTGGAAAGTAAAAGGTCTATTGAAAAATATAGTTCTTCTGGAGCTTTTTCCCATAATAGTCGCTCTGGAAGTATGGGGAAAAGAGTTTAGTAATAGGAGGATATTGCTTAGTACGGATAACAAAGGAGTAATGTACGCTATCAATTGTTTAACATCCAAGTCTCCACCAGTCATTGCTCTTTTGAGATATATGATTTATTTATGTCTGAAATACAATATATGGCTTAAGGCTAGACATGTGGCTGGTAAGAGCAATGACATGGCAGATGCGCTATCTCGCCAACAGATGAGCAGATTTTTCCAACTATTACCAGAAGCGGATCCAGTGGGCACCAAATTCCCAAGGAAGTTATGGGAGTTGATATAAGTCTGGTTACAGAGAATATCAAACACTCCATAGCCCCTTCGACCATGGCAGGTTACCAGTCAGCTTGGCTGATGTGGATTTCTTTTCTTAAGGATCTAAAAGAAGATGAACATACTTTTTCTGAAGGACTTGTAATGTTGTTCTTAAATAGTTTATTCAAGAAAAATTACTCCTGGGCACACGTGAATAAAATCTTGGCCGAAGTTTCGTTTTTTCAAAAAATGAGAAATTTACCATCTTGTGTGTCGTTTTTTACAGTTAAGCAGGCGCTTAAAGGATATAGGAGGAGGAGTTATAGCAGTGATAAGCGCAGTCCAATTACACCAAAAATTCTTTTGGACCTATGTTTGGCCACAGTAGAGGTTTGTTTTTCTGTTCTCGAAGCTGCCCTGTTTAAAGCAGCCTTTTCTCTAGCATTTTTTGGAGCTTTGCGGATTTCAGAGTTATTAAATATTTTAAAAAAGGAGTTAAGTCTGGAGGGTAACTTAGTGAGGATTAAGATAAGAAGGTCAAAAACAGACCAGGTAGGTAAAGGATGTGTTATTTGTTTACATGCTCTCAGTGGTTCTCTCATATGCCCAGTTAAGTCATTGCAACAGTATCTTGAGTTAAGACCAAGTTTTGGTGAAAAGGCTCTTTTTATTCATGCCTCAGGTGCAAACTTATATAAATATCAGTTTAATAGCGTTTTCAAGAAATGTGTGGTCAAGTTAAATTTACCAGGAATGCATTTGACATCACACTCTTTTCGGATAGGGGCAGCCACTGAGGCATCTAGATTAGGATTGGAAGATTCAATAATAAAAAAGGTTGGAAGGTGGAAGTCAGATTGCTATCAATCATACATCCGACCTAATTCATTTGTTTGATTCTTTTCAGATGGAAAAAGGATCATTTGGATTGTCGGGCATTCGTATATCTTTTGGGCGTTCAAGAGGGCAAGACAGAGGGTTTACTCTGAAAATTTGGAACTGGATCCGGAGAAATTCAAAGTGTACTGGTATGGTAGGAGGGGCATGGTTTGGGCTGATCTATTATTTGAGTTAAACAGGTTACAATCATTGTTTCCTCCTCCGGATGCACTTATCGTGCATTTAGGAGGAAACGATATTGGTCAAGAAAAAACTTTGGAATTGATCTTCAGAATCAGGGATGATCTTTTTAGTTTTGGGTTGTCGTCGCCAAATACTGTTATTATCTTTTCTGAAATCGTTCAAAGGCTGAGGTGGTTATTTTCACCTTATTTGAAGAGTTTGGAAAGGATTAGAAGAAGGATTAACAGGTCATTGGCTAAACTTTTGCCTAGGATAGGTGTTATGTCTTTCAGACATAGGGAATTGGAAGGGGGTACGGAAGGATTGTACAGGGATGATGGGGTACATCTTTCCGAGATAGGATTGGATGTTTTTAACGCAGACCTGTCGGATTGTGTTGATATGGCCGCGGTGCGGGGTCGTTGGTGACAGAAGGGGTTAGTTTTCCCCCTTCTGTCTTTTGGAAGTTGATGCTTGAAATGTGATGTTATTTATCCGGCCTGAGCTGTGGTGGCTAGGCTGTTGAGTGTGTTTAAATTTTTAATTATATATTTATTTATTGAAGTTATTTTAAAATCAATAATAAACGGCCGCGGCCTATATATTTTCCAAATAATACAGGTGTCTGCTTCTTAATTTATTTACTTAAGTAAAAGTGCTAAGTTGTTATTGAATCCTGACTACTGTCCCATGAAAGGAAAAGGGGAACAGTAATAAGTCCCCTTTTCCTCATGGGAGAGTGGCTGGGGAAATAGGTAGAATAGTTCATAAGGTAATTTTCCCTCCTTTTTTCCTCAGGTAAAGAGGGAGGGACTCCTAAGGTATCCTGAGGGAATAGAAATAGTGGGCGTGGCGTTGCAGGGGTCAGAGCACCTATAGGAATAGGTATAGGGTAGAAGATTCTAGAGCCCTCTGAGCCCCTATATAAGGTAGAGCTCTCCTCAGAGGGGCTCATTCGCCTCAGAAGATTTAGCAGTGTGAATTCCCCATTCCCCCCCCCTTTTTGTCGCGGCTGTTTAATAAAAAAAAAAAAAAATATATATATATATATATATATATATATATATATATATAATTGGTGGTGGTGTCGTTTTTGCTATAGC